>NW_027225786.1:0-64150 GCF_038994185.2 Dermacentor albipictus | reverse complement strand
ACGCGCGTTCTGCCAAAAGCGTCATTTGCATGCATATCGTGTGGTTTTGCAGAAAACTACATCCTCGTCTACCAAAAAGTTGCGTATTCATGCTTAAAACGCGTTTTGGCACAAATCCATGTGCGGGTGCTAAAAGAGCAGCATTGGCATGCTTTTCACGTCGTTTGGTAGAAATCCACACGCGCGTTCTGCCAAAAGCACCATTTGCATGCATATCGTGTGGTTTTGCAGAAAACTGCATCCTCGTCTACCAAAAGTGTCATATTCATGCTTAAAACGCGTTTTGGCACCAATCCATGTGCGGGTGCTAAAAAGAGCAGCATTGGCATGCTTTTCACGTCGTTTGGTAGAAATCCACACGCGCGTTCTGCCAAAAGCGTCATTTGCATGCATATCGTGTGGTTTTGCAGAAACCTGCATCCTCGTCTACCAAAAGTTGCATATTCATGCTTAAAACGCGTTTTGGCACAAATTCATGTGCGGGTGCTAAAAAGAGCAGCATTGGCATGCTTTTCAGGTCGTTTGGTAGAAATCCACACGCGCGTTCTGCCAAAAGCACCATTTGCATGCATATCGTGTGGTTTTGCAGAAAACTGCATCCTCGTCTACCAAAAGTGTCATATTCATGCTTAAAACGCGTTTTGGCACAAATCCATGTGCGGGTTCTAAAAAGAGCAGCATTGGCATGCTTTTCACGTCGTTTGGTAGAAATCCACACGCGCGTTCTGCCAAAAGCACCATTTGCATGCATATCGTGTGGTTTTGCAGAAAACTGCATCCTCGTCTACCAAAAGTGTCATATTCATGCTTAAAACGCGTTTTGGCACAAATCCATGTGCGGGTTCTAAAAAGAGCAGCATTGGCATGCTTTTCACGTCGTTTGGTAGAAATCCACACGCGCGTTCTGCCAAAAGCACCATTTGCATGCATATCGTGTGGTTTTGCAGAAAACTGCATCCTCGTCTACCAAAAGTGTCATATTCATGCTTAAAACGCGTTTTGGCACAAATCCATGTGCGGGTTCTAAAAGAGCAGCATTGGCATGCTTTTCACGTCGTTTGGTAGAAATCCACACGCGCGTTCTGCCAAAAGCACCATTTGCATGCATATCGTGTGGTTTTGCAGAAAACTGCATCCTCGTCTACCAAAAGTGTCATATTCATGCTTAAAACGCGTTTTGGCACAAATCCATGTGCGGGTTCTAAAAAGAGCAGCATTGGCATGCTTTTCACGTCGTTTGGTAGAAATCCACACGCGCGTTCTGCCAAAAGCACCATTTGCATGCATATCGTGTGGTTTTGCAGAAAACTGCATCCTCGTCAACCAAAAGTGTCATATTCATGCTTAAAACGCGTTTTGGCACAAATCCATGTGCGGGTTCTAAAAAGAGCAGCATTGGCATGCTTTTCACGTCGTTTGGTAGAAATCCACACGCGCGTTCTGCCAAAAGCACCATTTGCATGCATATCGTGTGGTTTTGCAGAAAACTGCATCCTCGTCTACCAAAAGTGTCATATTCATGCTTAAAACGCGTTTTGGCACAAATCCATGTGCGGGTTCTATAAATAGCAGCATTGGCATGCTTTTCACGTCGTTTGGTAGAAATCCACACGCGCGTTCTGCCAAAAGCACCATTTGCATGCATATCGTGTGGTTTTGCAGAAAACTGCATCCTCGTCTACCAAAAGTGTCATATTCATGCTTAAAACGCGTTTTGGCACAAATCCATGTGCGGGTTCTAAAAAGAGCAGCATTGGCATGCTTTTCACGTCGTTTGGTAGAAATCCACACGCGCGTTCTGCCAAAGCGTCATTTGCATGCATATCATGTGGTTTTGCAGAAAACTGCATCCTCGTCTACCAAAAGTTGCGTATTCATGCTTAAAACGCGTTTTGGCACAAATCCATGTGCGGGTGCTAAAAAGAGCAGCATTGGCATGCTTTTCACGTCGTTTGGTAGAAATCCACACGCGCGTTCTGCCAAAAGCACCATTTGCATGCATATCGTGTGGTTTTGCAGAAAACTGCATCCTCGTCTACCAAAAGTGTCATATTCATGCTTAAAACGCGTTTTGGCACAAATCCCTGTGCGGGTTCTAAAAAGAGCAGCATTGGCATGCTTTTCACGTCGTTTGGTAGAAATCCACACGCGCGTTCTGCCAAAAGCACCATTTGCATGCATATCGTGTGGTTTTGCAGAAAACTGCATCCTCGTCTACCAAAAGTGTCATATTCATGCTTAAAACGCGTTTTGGCACAAATCCATGTGCGGGTTCTAAAAAGAGCAGCATTTTCATGCTTTTCACGTCGTTTGGTAGAAATCCACACGCGCGTTCTGCCAAAAGCGTCATTTGCATGCATATCGTGTGGTTTTGCAGAAAACTGCATCCTCGTCTACCAAAAGTTGCATATTCATACTTAAAACGCGTTTTGGCACAAATCCATGTGCGGGTGCTAAAAAGAGCAGCATTGGCATGCTTTTCACGTCGTTTGGTAGAAATCCACACGCGCGTTCTGCCAAAAGCGTCATTTGCATGCATATCGTGTGGTTTTGCAGAAAACTGCATCCTCGTCTACCAAAAGTTGCATATTCATGCTTAAAACGCGTTTTGGCACAAATCCATGTGCGGGTGCTAAAAAGAGCAGCATTGGCATGCTTTTCACGTCGTTTGGTAGAAATCCACACGCGCGTTCTGCCAAAAGCACCATTTGCATGCATATCGTGTGGTTTTGCAGAAAACTGCATCCTCGTCTACCAAAAGTGTCATATTCATGCTTAAAAACGCGTTTTGGCACAAATCCATGTGCGGGTTCTAAAAAGAGCAGCATTGGCATGCTTTTCACGTCGTTTGGTAGAAATCCACACGCGCGTTCTGCCAAAAGCACCATTTGCATGCATATCGTGTGGTTTTGCAGAAAACTGCATCCTCGTCTACCAAAAGTGTCATATTCATGCCTAAAACTCGTTTTGGCACAAATCCATGTGCGGGTTCTAAAAAGAGCAGCATTGGCATGCTTTTCACGTCGTTTGGTAGAAATCCACACGCGCGTTCTGCCAAAAGCACCATTTGCATGCATATCGTGTGGTTTTGCAGAAAACTGCATCCTCGTCTACCAAAAGTGTCATATTCATGCTTAAAAGGCGTTTTGGCACAAATCCATGTGCGGGTTCTAAAAAGAGCAGCATTGGCATGCTTTTCACGTCGTTTGGTAGAAATCCACACGCGCGTTCTGCCAAAAGCACCATTTGCATGCATATCGTGTGGTTTTGCAGAAAACTGCATCCTCGTCTACCAAAAGTGTCATATTCATGCTTAAAACGCGTTTTGGCACAAATCCATGTGCGGGTTCTAAAAAGAGCAGCATTGGCATGCTTTTCACGTCGTTTGGTAGAAATCCACACGTGCGTTCTGCCAAAAGCGTCATTTGCATGCATATCGTGTGGTTTTGCAGAAAACTGCATCCTCGTCTACCAAAAGTTGCGTATTCATGCTTAAAACGCGTTTTGGCACAAATCCATGTGCGGGTTCTAAAAAGAGCAGCATTTTCATACTTTTCACGTCGTTTGGTAGAAATCCACACGCGCGTTCTGCCAAAGCGTCATTTGCATGCATATCGTGTGGTTTTGCAGAAAACTGCATCCTCGTCTACCAAAAGTTGCATATTCATACTTAAAAACGCGTTTTGGCACAAATCCATATGCGGGTGCTAAAAAGAGCAGCATTGGCATGCTTTTCACGTCGTTTGGTAGAAATCCACACGCGCGTTCTGCCAAAAGCGTCATTTGCATGCATATCGTGTGGTTTTGCAGAAAACTGCATCCTCGTCTACCAAAAGTGTCATATTCATGCTTAAAACGCGTTTTGGCACAAATCCATGTGCGGGTTCTAAAAAGAGCAGCATTGGCATGCTTTTCACGTCGTTTATTAGAAATCCACACGCGCGTTCTGCCAAAAGCACCATTTGCATGCATATCGTGTGGTTTTTCAGAAAACTGCATCCTCGTCTACCAAAAGTGTCATATTCATGCTTAAAACGCGTTTTGGCACAAATCCATGTGCGGGTTCTAAAAAGAGCAGCATTGGCATGCTTTTCACGTCGTTTGGTAGAAATCCACACGCGCGTTCTGCCAAAAGCGTCATTTGCATGCATATCGTGTGGTTTTGCAGAGAACTGCATCCTCGTCTACCAAAAGTGTCATATTCATGCTTAAAACGCGTTTTGGCACAAATCCATGTGCGGGTGCTAAAAAGAGCAGCATTGGCGTGCTTTTCACGTCGTTTGGTAGAAATCCACACGCGCGTTCTGCCAAAAGCGTCATTTGCATGCATATCGTGTGGTTTTGCAGAAAACTGCATCCTCGTCTACCAAAAGTTGCATATTCATGCTTAAAACGCGTTTTGGCACAAATCCATGTGCGGGTGCTAAAAAGAGCAGCATTGGCATGCTTTTCACGTCGTTTTATAGAAATCCACACGCGCGTTCTGCCAAAAGCACCATTTGCATGCATATCGGGTGGTGTTGCAGAAAACTGCATCCTCGTCTACCAAAAGTGTCATATTCATGCTTAAAACGCGTTTTGGCACAAATCCATGTGCGGGTTCTAAAAAGAGCAGCATTGGCATGCTTTTCACGTCGTTTGGTAGAAATCCACACGCGCGTTCTGCCAAAAGCACCATTTGCATGCATATCGTGTGGTTTTGGAGAAAACTGCATCCTCGTCTACCAAAAGTGTCATATTCATGCTTAAAACGCGTTTTGGCACAAATCCATGTGCGGGTTCTAAAAAGAGCAGCATTTTCACGTCGTTTGGTAGAAATCCACCCGCGCGTTCTGCCAAAAGCACCATTTGCATGCATATCGTGTGGTTTTGCAGAAAACTGCATCCTCGTCTACCAAAAGTGTCATATTCATGCTTAAAACGCGTTTTGGCACAAATCCATGTGCGGGTTCTAAAAGAGCAGCATTGGCATGCTTTTCACGTCGTTTGGTAGAAATCCACACGCGCGTTCTGCCAAAAGCGTCATTTGCATGCATATCGTGTGGTTTTGCAGAAAACTGCATCCTCGTCTACCAAAAGTTGCGTATTCATGCTTAAAACGCGTTTTCGCACACATCCATGTGCGGGTGCTAAAAAGAGTAGCATTGGCATGCTTTTCACGTCGTTTGGTAGAAATCCACACGCGCGTTCTGCCAAAAGCACCATTTGCATGCACATCGTGTCGTTTTGCAGAACACTGCATCCTCGTCTACCAAAAGTGTCATATTCATGCTTAAAACGCGTTTTGGCACAAATCCATGTGCGGGTTCTAAAAAGAGCAGCATTGGCATGCTTTTCACGTCGTTTGGTAGAAATCCACACGCGCGTTCTGCCAAAAGCACCATTTGCATGCATATCGTGTGGTTTTGCAGAAAACTGCATCCTCGTCTACCAAAAGTGTCATATTCATGCTTAAAACGCGTTTTGGCACAAATCCATGTGCGGGTTATAAAAAGAGCAGCATTGGCATGCTTTTCACGTCGTTTGGTAGAAATCCACACGCGCGTTCTGCCAAAAGCGTCATTTGCATGCGTATCGAGTGGTTTTGCAGAAAACTGCATCCTCGTCTACCAAAAGTGTCATATTCATGCTTAAAACGCGTTTTGGCACAAATCCATGTGCGGGTTCTAAAAAGAGCAGCATTGGCATGCTTTTCACGTCGTTTGGTAGAAATCCACACGCGCGTTCTGCCAAAAGCGTCATTTGCATGCATATCGTGTGGTTTTGTAGAAAACTGCATCCTCGTCTACCAAAAGTTGCGTATTCATGCTTAAAACGCGTTTTGGCACAAATCCATGTGCGGGTGCTAAAAAGAGCGGCATTGGCATGCTTTTCACGTCGTTTGGTAGAAATCCACACGCGCGTTCTGCCAAAAGCACCATTTGCATGCATATCGTGTGGTTTTGCAGAAAACTGCATCCTCGTCTACCAAAAGTTTCATATTCATGCTTAAAACGCGTTTTGGCACAAATCCATGTGCGGGTTCTAAAAAGAGCAGCATTGGCATGCTTTTCACGTCGTTTGGTAGAAATCCACACGCGCGTTCTGCCAAAAGGGTCATTTGCATGCATATCGTGTGGTTTTGCAGAAAACTGCATCCTCGTCTACCAAAAGTGTCATATTCATGCTTAAAACGCGTTTTGGCACAAATCCATGTGCGGGTTCTAAAAAGAGCAGCATTGGCATGCTTTTCACGTCGTTTGGTAGAAATCCACCCGCGCGTTCTGCCAAAAGCACCATTTGCATGCATATCGTGTGGTTTTGCAGAAAACTGCATCCTCGTCTACCAAAAGTGTCATATTCATGCTTAAAACGCGTTTTGGCACAAATCCATGTGCGGGTTCTAAAAAGAGCAGCATTGGCATGCTTTTCACGTCGTTTGGTAGAAATCCACACGCGCGTTCTGCCAAAAGCGTCATTTGCATGCATATCGTGTGGTTTTGCAGAAAACTGCATCCTCGTCTACCAAAAGTTGCGTATTCATGCTTAAAACGCGTTTTCGCACAAATCCATGTGCGGGTTCTAAAAAGAGCAGCATTGGCATGCTTTTCACGTCGTTTGGTAGAAATCCACACGCGCGTTCTGCCAAAAGCGTCATTTGCATGCATATCGTGTGGGTTTGTAGAAAACTGCATCCTCGTCTACCAAAAGTTGCGTATTCATGCTTAAAACGCGTTTTGGCACAAATCCATGTGCGGGTGCTAAAAAGAGCGGCATTGGCATGCTTTTCACGTCGTTTGGTAGAAATCCACACGCGCGTTCTGCCAAAAGCACCATTTGCATGCATATCGTGTGGTTTTGCAGAAAACTGCATCCTCGTCTACCAAAAGTTGCATATTCATACTTAAAACGCGTTTTGGCACAAATTCATGTGCGGGTGCTAAAAAGAGCAGCATTGGCATGCTTTTCACGTCGTTTGGTAGAAATCCACACGCGCGTTCTGCCAAAAGCACCATTTGCATGCATATCGTGTGGTTTTGCAGAAAACTGCATCCTCGTCTACCAAAAGTGTCATATTCATGCTTAAAACGCGTTTTGGCACAAATCCATGTGCGGGTTCTAAAAAGAGCAGCATTGGCATGCTTTTCACGTCGTTTGGTAGAAATCCACCCGCGCGTTCTGCCAAAAGCACCATTTGCATGCATATCGTGTGGTTTTGCAGAAAACTGCATCCTCGTCTACCAAAAGTGTCATATTCATGCTTAAAACGCGTTTTGGCACAAATCCATGTGCGGGTTCTAAAAAGAGCAGCATTGGCATGCTTTTCACGTCGTTTGGTAGAAATCCACACGCGCGTTCTGTCAAAAGCGTCATTTGCATGCATATCGTGTGGTTTTGCAGAAAACTGCATCCTCGTCTACCAAAAGTTGCGTATTCATGCTTAAAACGCGTTTTCGCACACATCCATGTGCGGGTGCTAAAAAGAGCAGCATTGGCATGCTTTTCACGTCGTTTGGTAGAAATCCACACGCGCGTTCTGCCAAAAGCGTCATTTGCATGCATATTGTGTGGTTTTGCAGAAAACTGCATCCTCGTCTACCAAAAGTTGCGTATTCATGCTTAAAACGCGTTTTGGCACAAATCCATGTGCGGGTGCTAAAAAGAGCAGCATTGGCATGCTTTTCACGTCGTTTGGTAGAAATCCACACGCGCGTTCTGCCAAAAGCACCATTTGCATGCATATCGTGTGGTTTTGCAGAAAACTGCATCCTCGTCTACCAAAAGTGTCATATTCATGTTTAAAACGCGTTTTGGCACAAATCCATGTGCGGGTTATAAAAAGAGCAGCATTGGCATGCTTTTCACGTCGTTTGGTAGAAATCCACACGCGCGTTCTGCCAAAAGCGTCATTTGCATGCATATCGTGTGGTTTTGCAGAAAACTGCATCCTCGTCTACCAAAAGTGTCATATTCATGCTTAAAACACGTTTTGGCACAAATCCATGTGCGGGTTTTAAAAAGAGCAGCATTGGCATGCTTTTCACGTCGTTTGGTAGAAATCCACACGCGCGTTCTGCCAAAAGCACCATTTGCATGCATATCGTGTGGTTTTGCAGAAAACTGCATCCTCGTCTACCAAAAGTGTCATATTCATGCTTAAAACGCGTTTTGGCACAAATCCATGTGCGGGTTCTAAAAAGAGCAGCATTGGCATGCTTTTCACGTCGTTTGGTAGAAATCCACACGCGCGTTCTGCCAAAAGGGTCATTTGCATGCATATCGTGTGGTTTTGCAGAAAACTGCATCCTCGTCTACCAAAAGTTGCGTATTCATGCTTAAAACGCGTTTTGGCACAAATCCATGTGCGGGTGCTAAAAAGAGCAGCATTGGCATGCTTTTCACGTCGTTTGGTAGAAATCCACACGCGCGTTCTGCCAAAAGCACCATTTGCATGCATATCGGGTGGTTTTGCAGAAAACTGCATCCTCGTCTACCAAAATTGTCATATTCATGCTTAAAACGCGTTTTGGCACAAATCCATGTGCGGGTTCTAAAAAGAGCAGCATTGGCATGCTTTTCACGTCGTTTGGTAGAAATCCACACGCGCGTTCTGCCAAAAGCACCATTTGCATGCATATCGTGTGGTTTTGCAGAAAACTGCATCCTCGTCTACCAAAAGTGTCATATTCATGCTTAAAACGCGTTTTGGCACAAATCCATGTGCGGGTTCTAAAAAGAGCAGCATTGGCATGCTTTTCACGTCGTTTGGTAGAAATCCACACGCGCGTTCTGCCAAAAGCGTCATTTGCATGCATATCGTGTGGTTTTGCAGAAAACTGCATCCTCGTCTACCAAAAGTTGCGTATTCATGCTTAAAACGCGTTTTCGCACACATCCATGTGCGGGTGCTAAAACGAGCAGCATTGGCATGCTTTTCACGTCGTTTGGTAGAAATCCACACGCGCGTTCTGCCAAAAGCACCATTTGCATGCACATCGTGTGGTTTTGCAGAAAACTGCATCCTCGTCTACCAAAAGTGTCATATTCATGCTTAAAACGCGTTTTGGCACAAATCCATGTGCGGGTTCTAAAAAGAGCAGCATTGCCATGCTTTTCACGTCGTTTGGTAGAAATCCACACGCGCGTTCTGCCAAAAGCACCATTTGCATGCATATCGTGTGGTTTTGCAGAAAACTGCATCCTCGTCTACCAAAAGTGTCATATTCATGCTTAAAACACGTTTTGGCACAAATCCATGTGCGGGTTTTAAAAAGAGCAGCATTGGCATGCTTTTCACGTCGTTTGGTAGAAATCCACACGCGCGTTCTGCCAAAAGCACCATTTGCATTCATATCGTGTGGTTTTGCAGAAAACTGCATCCTCGTCTACCAAAAGTGTCATATTCATGCTTAAAACGCGTTTTGGCACAAATCCATGTGCGGGTTCTAAAAGAGCAGCATTGGCATGCTTTTCACGTCGTTTGGTAGAAATCCACACGCGCGTTCTGCCAAAAGGGTCATTTGCATGCATATCGTGTGGTTTTGCAGAAAACTGCATCCTCGTCTACCAAAAGTTGCGTATTCATGCTTAAAACGCGTTTTGGCACAAATCCATGTGCGGGTGCTAAAAAGAGCAGCATTTGCATGCTTTTCACGTCGTTTGGTAGAAATCCACACGCGCGTTCTGCCAAAAGCACCATTTGCATGCATATCGGGTGGTTTTGCAGAAAACTGCATCCTCGTCTACCAAAATTGTCATATTCATGCTTAAAACGCGTTTTGGCACAAATCCATGTGCGGGTTCTAAAAAGAGCAGCATTGGCATGCTTTTCACGTCGTTTGGTATAAATCCACACGCGCGTTCTGCCAAAAGCACCATTTGCATGCATATCGTGTGGTTTTGCAGAAAACTGCATCCTCGTCTACCAAAAGTGTCATATTCATGCTTAAAACGCGTTTTGGCACAAATCCATGTGCGGGTTCTAAAAAGAGCAGCATTGGCATGCTTTTCACGTCGTTTGGTAGAAATCCACACGCGCGTTCTGCCAAAAGCGTCATTTGCATGCATATCGTGTGGTTTTGCAGAAAACTGCATCCTCGTCTACCAAAAGTTGCGTATTCATGCTTAAAACGCGTTTTCGCACACATCCATGTGCGGGTGCTAAAACGAGCAGCATTGGCATGCTTTTCACGTCGTTTGGTAGAAATCCACACGCGCGTTCTGCCAAAAGCACCATTTGCATGCACATCGTGTGGTTTTGCAGAAAACTGCATCCTCGTCTACCAAAAGTGTCATATTCATGCTTAAAACGCGTTTTGGCACAAATCCATGTGCGGGTTCTAAAAAGAGCAGCATTGGCATGCTTTTCACGTCGTTTGGTAGAAATCCACACGCGCGTTCTGCCAAAAGCGTCATTTGCATGCATATCGTGTGGTTTTGCAGAAAACTGCATCCTCGTATACCAAAAGTGTCATATTCATGCTTAAAACGCGTTTTGGCACAAATCCATGTGCGGGTTCTAAAAAGAGCAGCATTGGCATGCTTTTCACGTCGTTTGGTAGAAATCCACACGCGCGTTCTGCCAAAAGCGTCATTTGCATGCATATCGTGTGGTTTTGCAGAAAACTGCATCCTCGTCTACCAAAAGTTGCGTATTCATGCTTAAAACGCGTTTTGGCACAAATCCATGTGCGGGTGCTAAAAAGCGCAGCATTGGCATGCTTTTCACGTCGTTTGGTAGAAATCCACACGCGCGTTCTGCCAAAAGCACCAATTGCATGCATATCGTGTGGTTTTGCAGAAAACTGCATCCTCGTCTACCAAAAGTGTCATATTCATGCTTAAAACGCATTTTGGCACAAATCCATGTGCGGGTGCTAAAAAGAGCAGCATTGGCATGCTTTTCACGTCGTTTGGTAGAAATCCACACGCGCGTTCTGCAAAAGCACCATTTGCATGCATATCGTGTGGTTTTGCAGAAAACTGCATCCTCGTCTACCAAAAGTGTCATATTCATGCTTAAAACGCGTTTTGGCACAAATCCATGTGCGGGTGCTAAAAAGAGCAGCATTGGCATGCTTTTCACGTCGTTTTATAGAAATCCACACGCGCGTTCTGCCAAAAGCACCATTTGCATGCATATCGGGTGGTTTTGCAGAAAACTGCATCCTCGTCTACCAAAAGTGTCATATTCATGCTTAAAACGCGTTTTGGCACAAATCCATGTGCGGGTTCTAAAAAGAGCAGCATTGGCATGCTTTTCACGTCGTTTGGTAGAAATCCACACGCGCGTTCTGCCAAAAGCACCATTTGCATGCACATCGTGTGGTTTTGCAGAAAACTGCATCCTCGTCTACCAAAAGTGTCATATTCATGCTTAAAACGCGTTTTGGCACAAATCCATGTGCGGGTTCTAAAAAGAGCAGCATTGGCATGCTTTTCACGTCGTTTGGTAGAAATCCACACGCGCGTTCTGCCAAAAGCACCATTTGCATGCATATCGTGTGGTTTTGCAGAAAACTGCATCCTCGTCTACCAAAAGTGTCATATTCATGCTTAAAACGCCTTTTGGCACAAATCCATGTGCGGGTTATAAAAAGAGCAGCATTGGCATGCTTTTCACGTCGTTTGGTAGAAATCCACACGCGCGTTCTGCCAAAAGCGTCATTTGCATGCATATCGTGTGGTTTTGCACAAAACTGCATCCTCGTCTACCAAAAGTGTCATATTCATGCTTAAAACGCGTTTTGGCACAAATCCATGTGCGGGTTCTAAAAAGAGCAGCATTGGCATGCTTTTCACGTCGTTTGGTAGAAATCCACACGCGCGTTCTGCCAAAAGCGTCATTTGCATGCATATCGTGTGGTTTTGCAGAAAACTGCATCCTCGTCTACCAAAAGTTGCGTATTCATGCTTAAAACGCGTTTTGGCACAAATCCATGTGCGGGTGCTAAAAAGAGCAGCATTGGCATGCTTTTCACGTCGTTTGGTAGAAATCCACACGCGCGTTCTGCCAAAACCACCATTTGCATGCATATCGTGTGGTTTTGCAGAAAACTGCATCCTCGTCTACCAAAAGTGTCATATTCATGCTTAAAACGCGTTTTGGCACAAATCCATGTGCGGGTTCTAAAAAGAGCAGCATTGGCATGCTTTTCACGTCGTTTGGTAGAAATCCACACGCGCGTTCTGCCAAAAGCACCATTTGCATGCATATCGTGTGGTTTTGCAGAAAACTGCATCCTCGTCTACCAAAAGTGTCATATTCATGCTTAAAACGCGTTTTGGCACAAATCCATGTGCGGGTTCTAAAAAGAGCAGCATTGGCATGCTTTTCACGTCGTTTGGTAGAAATCCACACGCGCGTTCTGCCAAAAGCGTCATTTGCATGCATATCGTGTGGTTTTGCAGAAAACTGCATCCTCGTCTACCAAAAGTGTCATATTCATGCTTAAAACGCGTTTTGGCACAAATCCATGTGCGGGTGCTAAAAAGAGCAGCATTGGCATGCTTTTCACGTCGTTTGGTAGAAATCCACACGCGCGTTCTGCCAAAAGCGTCATTTGCATGCACATCGTGTGGTTTTGCAGAAAACTGCATCCTCGTCTACCAAAAGTTGCATATTCATGCTTAAAACGCGTTTTGGCACAAATCCATGTGCGGGTGCTAAAAAGAGCAGCATTGGCATGCTTTTCACGTCGTTTTATAGAAATCCACACGCGCGTTCTGCCAAAAGCACCATTTGCATGCATATCGGGTGGTTTTGCAGAAAACTGCATCCTCGTCTACCAAAAGTGTCATATTCATGCTTAAAACGCGTTTTGGCACAAATCCATGTGCGGGTTCTAAAAAGAGCAGCATTGGCATGCTTTTCACGTCGTTTGGTAGAAATCCACACGCGCGTTCTGCCAAAAGCACCATTTGCATGCACATCGTGTGGTTTTGCAGAAAACTGCATCCTCGTCTACCAAAAGTGTCATATTCATGCTTAAAAACGCGTTTTGGCACAAATCCATGTGCGGGTTCTAAAAAGAGCAGCATTGGCATGCTTTTCACGTCGTTAGGTAGAAATCCACACGCGCGTTCTGCCAAAAGCACCATTTGCATGCATATCGTGTGGTTTTGCAGAAAACTGCATCCTCGTCTACCAAAAGTGTCATATTCATGCTTAAAACGCGTTTTGGCACAAATCCATGTGCGGGTTATAAAAAGAGCAGCATTGGCATGCTTTTCACGTCGTTTGGTAGAAATCCACACGCGCGTTCTGCCAAAAGCGTCATTTGCATGCATATCGTGTGGTTTTGCACAAAACTGCATCCTCGTCTACCAAAAGTGTCATATTCATGCTTAAAACGCGTTTTGGCACAAATCCATGTGCGGGTTCTAAAAAGAGCAGCATTGGCATGCTTTTCACGTCGTTTGGTAGAAATCCACACGCGCGTTCTGCCAAAAGCGTCATTTGCATGCATATCGTGTGGTTTTGCAGAAAACTGCATCCTCGTCTACCAAAAGTTGCGTATTCATGCTTAAAACGCGTTTTGGCACAAATCCATGTGCGGGTGCTAAAAAGAGCAGCATTGGCATGCTTTTCACGTCGTTTGGTAGAAATCCACACGCGCGTTCTGCCAAAACCACCATTTGCATGCATATCGTGTGGTTTTGCAGAAAACTGCATCCTCGTCTACCAAAAGTGTCATATTCATGCTTAAAACGCGTTTTGGCACAAATCCATGTGCGGGTTCTAAAAAGAGCAGCATTGGCATGCTTTTCACGTCGTTTGGTAGAAATCCACACGCGCGTTCTGCCAAAAGCACCATTTGCATGCATATCGTGTGGTTTTGCAGAAAACTGCATCCTCGTCTACCAAAAGTGTCATAGTCATGCTTAAAACGCGTTTTGGCACAAATCCATGTGCGGGTTCTAAAAAGAGCAGCATTGGCATGCTTTTCACGTCGTTTGGTAGAAATCCACACGCGCGTTCTGCCAAAAGGGTCATTTGCATGCATATCGTGTGGTTTTGCAGAAAACTGCATCCTCGTCTACCAAAAGTAGCGTATTCGTGCTTAAAACGCGTTTTGGCACAAATCCATGTGCGGGTTCTAAAAAGAGCAGCATTGGCATGCTTTTCACGTCGTTTGGTAGAAATCCACACGCGCGTTCTGCCAAAAGCGTCATTTGCATGCATATCGTGTGGTTTTGCAGAAAACTGCATCCTCGTCTACCAAAAGTGTCATATTCATGCTTAAAACGCGTTTTGGCACAAATCCATGTGCGGGTGCTAAAAAGAGCAGCATTGGCATGCTTTTCACGTCGTTTGGTAGAAATCCACGCGCGCGTTCTGCCAAAAGCACCATTTGCATGCATATCGTGTGGTTTTGCAGAAAACTGCATCCTCGTCTACCAAAAGTGTCATAGTCATGCTTAAAACGCGTTTTGGCACAAATCCATGTGCGGGTTCTAAAAAGAGCAGCATTGGCATGCTTTTCACGTCGTTTGGTAGAAATCCACACGCGCGTTCTGCCAAAAGCACCATTTGCATTCATATCGTGTGGTTTTGTAGAAAACTGCATCCTCGTCTACCAAAAGTGTCATATTCATGCTTCAAATGCGTTTTGGCACAAATCCATGTGCGGGTTCTAAAAAGAGCAGCATTGGCATGCTTTTCACGTCGTTTGGTAGAAATACACACGCGCGTTCTGCCAAAAGCACCATTTGCATGCATATCGTGTGGTTTTGCAGAAAACTGCATCCTCGTCTACCAAAAGTGTCATATTCATGCTTAAAACGCGTTTTGGCACAAATCCATGTGCGGGTTCTAAAAAGAGCAGCATTGGCATGCTTTTCACGTCGTTTGGTAGAAATCCACACGCGCGTTCTGCCAAAAGGGTCATTTGCATGCATATCGTGTGGTTTTGCAGAAAACTGCATCCTCGTCTACCAAAAGTTGCGTATTCATGCTTAAAACACGTTTTGGCACAAATCCATGTGCGGGTGCTAAAAAGAGCAGCATTGGCATGCTTTTCACGTCGTTTGGTAGAAATCCACAAGCGCGTTCTGCCAAAAGCACCATTTGCATGCATATCGTGCGGTTTTGCAGAAAACTGCATCCTCGTCTACCAAAAGTTGCGTATTCATGCTTAAAACGCGTTTTGGCACAAATCCATGTGCGGGTGCTAAAAAGAGCAGCAATGGCATGCTTTTCACGTCGTTTGGTAGAAATCCACACGCGCGTTCTGCCAAAAGCACCATTTGCATGCATATCGTGTGGTTTTGCAGAAAACTGCATCCTCGTCTACCAAAAGTTGCGTATTCATGCTTAAAACGCGTTTTGGCACAAATCCATGTGCGGGTGCTAAAAAGAGCAGCATTGGCATGCTTTTCACGTCGTTTCGTAGAAATCCACACGCGCGTTCTGCCAAAAGCACCATTTGCATGCATATCGTGTGGTTTTGCAGAAAACTGCATCCTCGTCTACCAAAAGTTGCGTATTCATGCTTAAAACGCGTTTTGGCACAAATCCATGTGCGGGTGCTAAAAAGAGCAGCATTGGCATGCTTTTCACGTCGTTTGGTAGAAATCCACACGCGCGTTCTGCCAAAAGCACGATTTGCATGCATATCGTGTGGTTTTGCTGAAAACTGCATCCTCGTCTACCAAAAGTGTCATATTCATGCTTAAAACGCGTTTTGGCACAAATCCATGTGCGGGTTCTAAAAAGAGCAGCATTGACATCCTTTTCACGTCGTTTGGTAGAAATCCACACGCGCGTTCTGCCAAAAGGGTCATTTGCATGCATATCGTGTGGTTTTGCAGAAAACTGCATCCTCGTCTACCAAAAGTAGCGTATTCGTGCTTAAAACGCGTTTTGGCACAAATCCATGTGCGGGTTCTAAAAAGAGCAGCATTGGCATGCTTTTCACGTCGTTTGGTAGAAATCCACACGCGCGTTCTGCCAAAAGCGTCATTTGCATGCATATCGTGTGGTTTTGCAGAAAACTGCATCCTCGTCTACCAAAAGTGTCATATTCATGCTTAAAACGCGTTTTGGCACAAATCCATGTGCGGGTTCTAAAAAGAGCAGCATTGGCATGCTTTTCACGTCGTTTGGTAGAAATCCACACGCGCGTTCTGCCAAAAGCGTCATTTGCATGCATATCGTGTGGTTTTGCAGAAAACTGCATCCTCGTCTACCAAAAGTGTCATATTCATGCTTAAAACGCGTTTTGGCACAAATCCATGTGCGGGTTCTAAAAAGAGCAGCATTGCCATGCTTTTCACGTCGTTTGGTAGAAATCCACACGCGCGTTCTGCCAAAAGCACCATTTGCATGCACATCGTGTGGTTTTGCAGAAAACTGCATCCTCGTCTACCAAAAGTGTCATATTCATGCTTAAAACGCGTTTTGGCACAAATCCATGTGCGGGTTCTAAAAAGAGCAGCATTGGCATGCTTTTCACGTCGTTTGGTAGAAATCCACACGCGCATTCTGCCAAAAGCACCATTTGCATGCATATCGTGTGGTTTTGCAGAAAACTGCATCCTCGTCTACCAAAAGTGTCATATTCATGCTTAAAACGCGTTTTGGCACAAATCCATGTGCGGGTTATAAAAAGAGCAGCATTGGCATGCTTTTCACGTTGTTTGGTAGAAATCCACACGCGCGTTCTGCCAAAAGGGTCATTTGCATGCATATCGTGTGGTTTTGCAGAAAACTGCATCCTCGTCTACCAAAAGTTGCGTATTCATGCTTAAAACACGTTTTGGCACAAATCCATGTGCGGCTGCTAAAAAGAGCAGCATTGGCATGCTTTTCACGTCGTTTGGTAGAAATCCACAAGCGCGTTCTGCCAAAAGCACCATTTGCATGCATATCGTGTGGTTTTGCAGAAAACTGCATCCTCGTCTACCAAAAGTTGCGTATTCATGCTTAAAACGCGTTTTGGCACAAATCCATGTGCGGGTGCTAAAAAGAGCAGCATTGGCATGCTTTTCACGTCGTTTGGTAGAAATCCACACGCGCGTTCTGCCAAAAGCACCATTTGCATGCATATCGTGTGGTTTTGCAGAAAACTGCATCCTCGTCTACCAAAAGTTGCGTATTCATGCTTAAAACGCGTTTTGGCACAAATCCATGTGCGGGTGCTAAAAAGAGCAGCATTGGCATGCTTTTCACGTCGTTTGGTAGAAATCCACACGCGCGTTCTTCCAAAAGCACCATTTGCATGCATATCGTGTGGTTTTGCAGAAAACTGCATCCTCGTCTACCAAAAGTTGCGTATTCATGCTTAAAACGCGTTTTTGGCACAAATCCATGTGCGGGTGCTAAAAAGAGCAGCATTGGCATGCTTTTCACGTCGTTTCGTAGAAATCCACACGCGCGTTCTGCCAAAAGCACCATTTGCATGCATATCGTGTGGTTTTGCAGAAAACTGCATCCTCGTCTACCAAAAGTTGCGTATTCATGCTTAAAACGCGTTTTGGCACAAATCCATGTGCGGGTGCTAAAAAGAGCAGCATTGGCATGCTTTTCACGTCGTTTGGTAGAAATCCACACGCGCGTTCTGCCAAAAGCACGATTTGCATGCATATCGTGTGGTTTTGCTGAAAACTGCATCCTCGTCTACCAAAAGTGTCATATTCATGCTTAAAACGCGTTTTGGCACAAATCCATGTGCGGGTTCTAAAAAGAGCAGCATTGACATCCTTTTCACGTCGTTTGGTAGAAATCCACACGCGCGTTCTGCCAAAAGGGTCATTTGCATGCATATCGTGTGGTTTTGCAGAAAACTGCATCCTCGTCTACCAAAAGTAGCGTATTCGTGCTTAAAACGCGTTTTGGCACAAATCCATGTGCGGGTTCTAAAAAGAGCAGCATTGGCATGCTTTTCACGTCGTTTGGTAGAAATCCACACGCGCGTTCTGCCAAAAGCGTCATTTGCATGCATATCGTGTGGTTTTGCAGAAAACTGCATCCTCGTCTACCAAAGTGTCATATTCATGCTTAAAACGCGTTTTGGCACAAATCCATGTGCGGGTTCTAAAAAGAGCAGCATTGGCATGCTTTTCACGTCGTTTGGTAGAAATCCACACGCGCGTTCTGCCAAAAGCGTCATTTGCATGCATATCGTGTGGTTTTGCAGAAAACTGCATCCTCGTCTACCAAAAGTGTCATATTCATGCTTAAAACGCGTTTTGGCACAAATCCATGTGCGGGTTCTAAAAAGAGCAGCATTGCCATGCTTTTCACGTCGTTTGGTAGAAATCCACACGCGCGTTCTGCCAAAAGCACCATTTGCATGCACATCGTGTGGTTTTGCAGAAAACTGCATCCTCGTCTACCAAAAGTGTCATATTCATGCTTAAAACGCGTTTTGGCACAAATCCATGTGCGGGTTCTAAAAAGAGCAGCATTGGCATGCTTTTCACGTCGTTTGGTAGAAATCCACACGCGCATTCTGCCAAAAGCACCATTTGCATGCATATCGTGTGGTTTTGCAGAAAACTGCATCCTCGTCTACCAAAAGTGTCATATTCATGCTTAAAACGCGTTTTGGCACAAATCCATGTGCGGGTTATAAAAAGAGCAGCATTGGCATGCTTTTCACGTTGTTTGGTAGAAATCCACACGCGCGTTCTGCCAAAAGGGTCATTTGCATGCATATCGTGTGGTTTTGCAGAAAACTGCATCCTCGTCTACCAAAAGTTGCGTATTCATGCTTAAAACACGTTTTGGCACAAATCCATGTGCGGCTGCTAAAAAGAGCAGCATTGGCATGCTTTTCACGTCGTTTGGTAGAAATCCACAAGCGCGTTCTGCCAAAAGCACCATTTGCATGCATATCGTGTGGTTTTGCAGAAAACTGCATCCTCGTCTACCAAAAGTTGCGTATTCATGCTTAAAACGCGTTTTGGCACAAATCCATGTGCGGGTGCTAAAAAGAGCAGCATTGGCATGCTTTTCACGTCGTTTGGTAGAAATCCACACGCGCGTTCTGCCAAAAGCACCATTTGCATGCATATCGTGTGGTTTTGCAGAAAACTGCATCCTCGTCTACCAAAAGTTGCGTATTCATGCTTAAAACGCGTTTTGGCACAAATCCATGTGCGGGTGCTAAAAAGAGCAGCATTGGCATGCTTTTCACGTCGTTTGGTAGAAATCCACACGCGCGTTCTTCCAAAAGCACCATTTGCATGCATATCGTGTGGTTTTGCAGAAAACTGCATCCTCGTCTACCAAAAGTAGCGTATTCGTGCTTAAAACGCGTTTTGGCACAAATCCATGTGCGGGTTCTAAAAAGAGCAGCATTGGCATGCTTTTCACGTCGTTTGGTAGAAATCCTAACGCGCGTTCTGCCAAAAGCGTCATTTGCATGCATATCGTGTGGTTTTGCAGAAAACTGCATCCTCGTCTACCAAAAGTGTCATATTCATGCTTAAAACGCGTTTTGGCACAAATCCATGTGCGGGTTCTAAAAAGAGCAGCATTGGCATGCTTTTCACGTCGTTTGGTAGAAATCCACACGCGCGTTCTGCCAAAAGCGTCATTTGCATGCATATCGTGTGGTTTTGCAGAAAACTGCATCCTCACCTACCAAAAGTGTCATATTCATGCTTAAAACGCGTTTTGGCACAAATCCATGTGCGGGTGCTAAAAAGAGCAGCATTGGCATGCTTTTCACGTCGTTTGGTAGAAATCCACACGCGCGTTCTGCCAAAAGCGTCATTTGCATGCACATCGTGTGGTTTTGCAGAAAACTGCATCCTCGTCTACCAAAAGTTGCATATTCATGCTTAAAACGCGTTTTGGCACAAATCCATGTGCGGGTGCTAAAAAGAGCAGCATTGGCATGCTTTTCACGTCGTTTTATAGAAATCCACACGCGCGTTCTGCCAAAAGCACCATTTGCATGCATATCGGGTGGTTTGGCAGAAAACTGCATCCTCGTCTACCAAAAGTGTCATATTCATGCTTAAAACGCGTTTTGGCACAAATCCATGTGCGGGTTCTAAAAAGAGCAGCATTGGCATGCTTTTCACGTCGTTTGGTAGAAATCCACACGCGCGTTCTGCCAAAAGCACCATTTGCATGCACATCGTGTGGTTTTGCAGAAAACTGCATCCTCGTCTACCAAAAGTAGCGTATTCGTGCTTAAAACGCGTTTTGGCACAAATCCATGTGCGGGTTCTAAAAAGAGCAGCATTGGCATGCTTTTCACGTCGTTTGGTAAAAATCCACACGCGCGTTCTGCCAAAAGCGTCATTTGCATGCATATCGTGTGGTTTTGCAGAAAACTGCATCCTCGTCTACCAAAAGTGTCATATTCATGCTTAAAACGCGTTTTGGCACAAATCCATGTGCGGGTTCTAAAAAGAGCAGCATTGGCATGCTTTTCACGTCGTTTGGTAGAAATCCACACGCGCGTTCTGCCAAAAGCGTCATTTGCATGCATATCGTGTGGTTTTGCAGAAAACTGCATCCTCGTCTACCAAAAGTGTCATATTCATGCTTAAAACGCGTTTTGGCACAAATCCATGTGCGGGTGCTAAAAAGAGCAGCATTGGCATGCTTTTCACGTCGTTTGGTAGAAATCCACACGCGCGTTCTGCCAAAAGCGTCATTTGCATGCACATCGTGTGGTTTTGCAGAAAACTGCATCCTCGTCTACCAAAAGTTGCATATTCATGCTTAAAACGCGTTTTGGCACAAATCCATGTGCGGGTGCTAAAAAGAGCAGCATTGGCATGCTTTTCACGTCGTTTTATAGAAATCCACACGCGCGTTCTGCCAAAAGCACCATTTGCATGCATATCGGGTGGTTTTGCAGAAAACTGCATCCTCGTCTACCAAAAGTGTCATATTCATGCTTAAAACGCGTTTTGGCACAAATCCATGTGCGGGTTCTAAAAAGAGCAGCATTGCCATGCTTTTCACGTCGTTTGGTAGAAATCCACACGCGCGTTCTGCCAAAAGCACCATTTGCATGCACATCGTGTGGTTTTGCAGAAAACTGCATCCTCGTCTACCAAAAGTGTCATATTCATGCTTAAAACGCGTTTTGGCACAAATCCATGTGCGGGTTCTAAAAAGAGCAGCATTGGCATGCTTTTCACGTCGTTTGGTAGAAATCCACACGCGCGTTCTGCCAAAAGCACCATTTGCATGCATATCGTGTGGTTTTGCAGAAAACTGCATCCTCGTCTACCAAAAGTGTCATATTCATGCTTAAAACGCGTTTTGGCACAAATCCATGTGCGGGTTATAAAAAGAGCAGCATTCGCATGCTTTTCACGTCGTTTGGTAGAAATCCACACGCGCGTTCTGCCAAAAGGGTCATTTGCATGCATATCGTGTGGTTTTGCAGAAAACTGCATCCTCGTCTACCAAAAGTTGCGTATTCATGCTTAAAACACGTTTTGGCACAAATCCATGTGCGGCTGCTAAAAAGAGCAGCATTGGCATGCTTTTCACGTCGTTTGGTAGAAATCCACAAGCGCGTTCTGCCACAAGCACCATTTGCATGCATATCGTGTGGTTTTGCAGAAAACTGCATCCTCGTCTACCAAAAGTTGCGTATTCATGCTTAAAACGCGTTTTGGCACAAATCCATGTGCGGGTGCTAAAAAGAGCAGCATTGGCATGCTTTTCACGTCGTTTGGTAGAAATCCACACGCGCGTTCTGCCAAAAGCACCATTTGCATGCATATCGTGTGGTTTTGCAGAAAACTGCATCCTCGTCTACCAAAAGTTGCGTATTCATGCTTAAAACGCGTTTTGGCACAAATCCATGTGCGGGTGCTAAAAAGAGCAGCATTGGCATGCTTTTCACGTCGTTTGGTAGAAATCCACACGCGCGTTCTTCCAAAAGCACCATTTGCATGCATATCGTGTGGTTTTGCAGAAAACTGCATCCTCGTCTACCAAAAGTAGCGTATTCGTGCTTAAAACGCGTTTTGGCACAAATCCATGTGCGGGTTCTAAAAAGAGCAGCAGTGGCATGCTTTTCACGTCGTTTGGTAGAAATCCACACGCGCGTTCTGCCAAAAGCGTCATTTGCATGCATATCGTGTGGTTTTGCAGAAAACTGCATCCTCGTCTACCAAAAGTAGCGTATTCGTGCTTAAAACGCGTTTTGGCACAAATCCATGTGCGGGTTCTAAAAAGAGCAGCAGTGGCATGCTTTTCACGTCGTTTGGTAGAAATCCACACGCGCGTTCTGCCAAAAGCGTCATTTGCATGCATATCGTGTGGTTTTGCAGAAAACTGCATCCTCGTCTACCAAAAGTGTCATATTCATGCTTAAAACGCGTTTTGGCACAAATCCATGTGCGGGTTCTAAAAAGAGCAGCATTGGCATGCTTTTCACGTCGTTTGGTAGAAATCCACACGCGCGTTCTGCCAAAAGCGTCATTTGCATGCATATCGTGTGGTTTTGCAGAAAACTGCATCCTCGTCTACCAAAAGTGTCATATTCATGCTTAAAACGCGTTTTGGCACAAATCCATGTGCGGGTGCTAAAAAGAGCAGCATTGGCATGCTTTTCACGTCGTTTGGTAGAAATCCACACGCGCGTTCTGCCAAAAGCGTCATTTGCATGCACATCGTGTGGTTTTGCAGAAAACTGCATCCTCGTCTACCAAAAGTTGCATATTCATGCTTAAAACGCGTTTTGGCACAAATCCATGTGCGGGTGCTAAAAAGAGCAGCATTGGCATGCTTTTCACGTCGTTTTATAGAAATCCACACGCGCGTTCTGCCAAAAGCACCATTTGCATGCATATCGGGTGGTTTTGCAGAAAACTGCATCCTCGTCTACCAAAAGTGTCATATTCATGCTTAAAACGCGTTTTGGCACAAATCCATGTGCGGGTTCTAAAAAGAGCAGCATTGGCATGCTTTTCACGTCGTTTGGTAGAAATCCACACGCGCGTTCTGCCAAAAGCACCATTTGCATGCACATCGTGTGGTTTTGCAGAAAACTGCATCCTCGTCTACCAAAAGTGTCATATTCATGCTTAAAACGCGTTTTGGCACAAATCCATGTGCGGGTTCTAAAAAGAGCAGCATTGGCATGCTTTTCACGTCGTTTGGTAGAAATCCACACGCGCGTTCTGCCAAAAGCACCATTTGCATGCATATCGTGTGGTTTTGCAGAAAACTGCATCCTCGTCTACCAAAAGTGTCATATTGATGCTTAAAACGCGTTTTGGCACAAATCCATGTGCGGGTTATAAAAAGAGCAGCATTGGCATGCTTTTCACGTCGTTTGGTAGAAATCCACACGCGCGTTCTGCCAAAAGCGTCATTTGCATGCATATCGTGTGGTTTTGCACAAAACTGCATCCTCGTCTACCAAAAGTGTCATATTCATGCTTAAAACGCGTTTTGGCACAAATCCATGTGCGGGTTCTAAAAAGAGCAGCATTGGCATGCTTTTCACGTCGTTTGGTAGAAATCCACACGCGCGTTCTGCCAAAAGCGTCATTTGCATGCATATCGTGTGGTTTTGCAGAAAACTGCATCCTCGTCTACCAAAAGTTGCGTATTCATGCTTAAAACGCGTTTTGGCACAAATCCATGTGCGGGTGCTAAAAAGAGCAGCATTGGCATGCTTTTCACGTCGTTTGGTAGAAATCCACACGCGCGTTCTGCCAAAACCACCATTTGCATGCATATCGTGTGGTTTTGCAGAAAACTGCAACCTCGTCTACCAAAAGTGTCATATTCATGCTTAAAACGCGTTTTGGCACAAATCCATGTGCGGGTTCTAAAAAGAGCAGCATTGGCATGCTTTTCACGTCGTTTGGTAGAAATCCACACGCGCGTTCTGCCAAAAGCACCATTTGCATGCATATCGTGTGGTTTTGCAGAAAACTGCATCCTCGTCTACCAAAAGTGTCATATTCATGCTTAAAACGCGTTTTGGCACAAATCCATGTGCGGGTTCTAAAAAGAGCAGCATTGGCATGCTTTTCACGTCGTTTGGTAGAAATCCACGCGCGCGTTCTGCCAAAAGCGTCATTTGCATGCATATCGTGTGGTTTTGCAGAAAACTGCATCCTCGTCTACCAAAAGTGTCATATTCATGCTTAAAACGCGTTTTGGCACAAATCCATGTGCGGGTGCTAAAAAGAGCAGCATTGGCATGCTTTTCACGTCGTTTGGTAGAAATCCACACGCGCGTTCTGCCAAAAGCGTCATTTGCATGCACATCGTGTGGTTTTGCAGAAAACTGCATCCTCGTCTACCAAAAGTTGCATATTCATGCTTAAAACGCGTTTTGGCACAAATCCATGTGCGGGTGCTAAAAAGAGCAGCATTGGCATGCTTTTCACGTCGTTTTATAGAAATCCACACGCGCGTTCTGCCAAAAGCACCATTTGCATGCATATCGGGTGGTTTTGCAGAAAACTGCATCCTCGTCTACCAAAAGTGTCATATTCATGCTTAAAACGCGTTTTGGCACAAATCCATGTGCGGGTTCTAAAAAGAGCAGCATTGGCATGCTTTTCACGTCGTTTGGTAGAAATCCACACGCGCGTTCTGCCAAAAGCACCATTTGCATGCACATCGTGTGGTTTTGCAGAAAACTGCATCCTCGTCTACCAAAAGTGTCATATTCATGCTTAAAACGCGTTTTGGCACAAATCCATGTGCGGGTTCTAAAAAGAGCAGCATTGGCATGCTTTTCACGTCGTTTGGTAGAAATCCACACGCGCGTTCTGCCAAAAGCACCATTTGCATGCATATCGTGTGGTTTTGCAGAAAACTGCATCCTCGTCTACCAAAAGTTGCGTATTCATGCTTAAAACGCGTTTTGGCACAAATCCATGTGCGGGTGCTAAAAAGAGCAGCATTGGCATGCTTTTCACGTCGTTTGGTAGAAATCCACACGCGCGTTCTTCCAAAAGCACCATTTGCATGCATATCGTGTGGTTTTGCAGAAAACTGCATCCTCGTCTACCAAAAGTAGCGTATTCGTGCTTAAAACGCGTTTTGGCACAAATCCATGTGCGGGTTCTAAAAAGAGCAGCAGTGGCATGCTTTTCACGTCGTTTGGTAGAAATCCACACGCGCGTTCTGCCAAAAGCGTCATTTGCATGCATATCGTGTGGTTTTGCAGAAAACTGCATCCTCGTCTACCAAAAGTAGCGTATTCGTGCTTAAAACGCGTTTTGGCACAAATCCATGTGCGGGTTCTAAAAAGAGCAGCAGTGGCATGCTTTTCACGTCGTTTGGTAGAAATCCACACGCGCGTTCTGCCAAAAGCGTCATTTGCATGCATATCGTGTGGTTTTGCAGAAAACTGCATCCTCGTCTACCAAAAGTGTCATATTCATGCTTAAAACGCGTTTTGGCACAAATCCATGTGCGGGTTCTAAAAAGAGCAGCATTGGCATGCTTTTCACGTCGTTTGGTAGAAATCCACACGCGCGTTCTGCCAAAAGCGTCATTTGCATGCATATCGTGTGGTTTTGCAGAAAACTGCATCCTCGTCTACCAAAAGTGTCATATTCATGCTTAAAACGCGTTTTGGCACAAATCCATGTGCGGGTGCTAAAAAGAGCAGCATTGGCATGCTTTTCACGTCGTTTGGTAGAAATCCACACGCGCGTTCTGCCAAAAGCGTCATTTGCATGCACATCGTGTGGTTTTGCAGAAAACTGCATCCTCGTCTACCAAAAGTTGCATATTCATGCTTAAAACGCGTTTTGGCACAAATCCATGTGCGGGTGCTAAAAAGAGCAGCATTGGCATGCTTTTCACGTCGTTTTATAGAAATCCACACGCGCGTTCTGCCAAAAGCACCATTTGCATGCATATCGGGTGGTTTTGCAGAAAACTGCATCCTCGTCTACCAAAAGTGTCATATTCATGCTTAAAACGCGTTTTGGCACAAATCCATGTGCGGGTTCTAAAAAGAGCAGCATTGGCATGCTTTTCACGTCGTTTGGTAGAAATCCACACGCGCGTTCTGCCAAAAGCACCATTTGCATGCACATCGTGTGGTTTTGCAGAAAACTGCATCCTCGTCTACCAAAAGTGTCATATTCATGCTTAAAACGCGTTTTGGCACAAATCCATGTGCGGGTTCTAAAAAGAGCAGCATTGGCATGCTTTTCACGTCGTTTGGTAGAAATCCACACGCGCGTTCTGCCAAAAGCACCATTTGCATGCATATCGTGTGGTTTTGCAGAAAACTGCATCCTCGTCTACCAAAAGTGTCATATTGATGCTTAAAACGCGTTTTGGCACAAATCCATGTGCGGGTTATAAAAAGAGCAGCATTGGCATGCTTTTCACGTCGTTTGGTAGAAATCCACACGCGCGTTCTGCCAAAAGCGTCATTTGCATGCATATCGTGTGGTTTTGCACAAAACTGCATCCTCGTCTACCAAAAGTGTCATATTCATGCTTAAAACGCGTTTTGGCACAAATCCATGTGCGGGTTCTAAAAAGAGCAGCATTGGCATGCTTTTCACGTCGTTTGGTAGAAATCCACACGCGCGTTCTGCCAAAAGCGTCATTTGCATGCATATCGTGTGGTTTTGCAGAAAACTGCATCCTCGTCTACCAAAAGTTGCGTATTCATGCTTAAAACGCGTTTTGGCACAAATCCATGTGCGGGTGCTAAAAAGAGCAGCATTGGCATGCTTTTCACGTCGTTTGGTAGAAATCCACACGCGCGTTCTGCCAAAACCACCATTTGCATGCATATCGTGTGGTTTTGCAGAAAACTGCAACCTCGTCTACCAAAAGTGTCATATTCATGCTTAAAACGCGTTTTGGCACAAATCCATGTGCGGGTTCTAAAAAGAGCAGCATTGGCATGCTTTTCACGTCGTTTGGTAGAAATCCACACGCGCGTTCTGCCAAAAGCACCATTTGCATGCATATCGTGTGGTTTTGCAGAAAACTGCATCCTCGTCTACCAAAAGTGTCATATTCATGCTTAAAACGCGTTTTGGCACAAATCCATGTGCGGGTTCTAAAAAGAGCAGCATTGGCATGCTTTTCACGTCGTTTGGTAGAAATCCACGCGCGCGTTCTGCCAAAAGCGTCATTTGCATGCATATCGTGTGGTTTTGCAGAAAACTGCATCCTCGTCTACCAAAAGTGTCATATTCATGCTTAAAACGCGTTTTGGCACAAATCCATGTGCGGGTGCTAAAAAGAGCAGCATTGGCATGCTTTTCACGTCGTTTGGTAGAAATCCACACGCGCGTTCTGCCAAAAGCGTCATTTGCATGCACATCGTGTGGTTTTGCAGAAAACTGCATCCTCGTCTACCAAAAGTTGCATATTCATGCTTAAAACGCGTTTTGGCACAAATCCATGTGCGGGTGCTAAAAAGAGCAGCATTGGCATGCTTTTCACGTCGTTTTATAGAAATCCACACGCGCGTTCTGCCAAAAGCACCATTTGCATGCATATCGGGTGGTTTTGCAGAAAACTGCATCCTCGTCTACCAAAAGTGTCATATTCATGCTTAAAACGCGTTTTGGCACAAATCCATGTGCGGGTTCTAAAAAGAGCAGCATTGGCATGCTTTTCACGTCGTTTGGTAGAAATCCACACGCGCGTTCTGCCAAAAGCACCATTTGCATGCACATCGTGTGGTTTTGCAGAAAACTGCATCCTCGTCTACCAAAAGTGTCATATTCATGCTTAAAACGCGTTTTGGCACAAATCCATGTGCGGGTTCTAAAAAGAGCAGCATTGGCATGCTTTTCACGTCGTTTGGTAGAAATCCACACGCGCGTTCTGCCAAAAGCACCATTTGCATGCATATCGTGTGGTTTTGCAGAAAACTGCATCCTCGTCTACCAAAAGTGTCATATTCATGCTTAAAACGCGTTTTGGCACAAATCCATGTGCGGGTTATAAAAAGAGCAGCATTGGCATGCTTTTCACGTCGTTTGGTAGAAATCCACACGCGCGTTCTGCCAAAAGCGTCATTTGCATGCATATCGTGTGGTTTTGCACAAAACTGCATCCTCGTCTACCAAAAGTGTCATATTCATGCTTAAAACGCGTTTTGGCACAAATCCATGTGCGGGTTCTAAAAAGAGCAGCATTGGCATGCTTTTCACGTCGTTTGGTAGAAATCCACACGCGCGTTCTGCCAAAAGCGTCATTTGCATGCATATCGTGTGGTTTTGCAGAAAACTGCATCCTCGTCTACCAAAAGTTGCGTATTCATGCTTAAAACGCGTTTTGGCACAAATCCATGTGCGGGTTCTAAAAAGAGCAGCATTGGCATGCTTTTCACGTCGTTTGGTAGAAATCCACACGCGCGTTCTGCCAAAAGCGTCATTTGCATGCATATCGTGTGGTTTTGCAGAAAACTGCATCCTCGTCTACCAAAAGTGTCATATTCATGCTTAAAACGCGTTTTGGCACAAATCCATGTGCGGGTTCTAAAAAGAGCAGCATTGGCATGCTTTTCACGTCGTTTGGTAGAAATCCACACGCGCGTTCTGCCAAAAGCACCATTTGCATGCATATCGTGTGGTTTTGCAGAAAACTGCATCCTCGTCTACCAAAAGTGTCATATTCATGCTTAAAACACGTTTTGGCACAAATCCATGTGCGGGTTTTAAAAAGAGCAGCATTGGCATGCTTTTCACGTCGTTTGGTAGAAATCCACACGCGCGTTCTGCCAAAAGCACCATTTGCATGCATATCGTGTGGTTTTGCAGAAAACTGCATCCTCGTCTACCAAAAGTGTCATATTCATGCTTAAAACGCGTTTTGGCACAAATCCATGTGCGGGTTCTAAAAAGAGCAGCATTGGCATGCTTTTCACGTCGTTTGGTAGAAATCCACACGCGCGTTCTGCCAAAAGGGTCATTTGCATGCATATCGTGTGGTTTTGCAGAAAACTGCATCCTCGTCTACCAAAAGTTGCGTATTCATGCTTAAAACGCGTTTTGGCACAAATCCATGTGCGGGTGCTAAAAAGAGCAGCATTGGCATGCTTTTCACGTCGTTTGGTAGAAATCCACACGCGAGTTCTGCCAAAAGCACCATTTGCATGCATATCGGGTGGTTTTGCAGAAAACTGCATCCTCGTCTACCAAAAGTGTCATATTCATGCTTAAAACGCGTTTTGGCACAAATCCATGTGCGGGTTCTAAAAAGAGCAGCATTGGCATGCTTTTCACGTCGTTTGGTAGAAATCCACACGCGCGTTCTGCCAAAAGCACCATTTGCATGCATATCGTGTGGTTTTGCAGAAAACTGCATCCTCGTCTACCAAAAGTGTCATATTCATGCTTAAAACGCGTTTTGGCACAAATCCATGTGCGGGTTCTAAAAAGAGCAGCATTGGCATGCTTTTCACGTCGTTTGGTAGAAATCCACACGCGCGTTCTGCCAAAAGCACCATTTGCATGCATATCGTGTGGTTTTGCAGAAAACTGCATCCTCGTCTACCAAAAGTGTCATATTCATGCTTAAAACGCGTTTTGGCACAAATCCATGTGCGGGTTCTAAAAAGAGCAGCATTGGCATGCTTTTCACGTCGTTTGGTAGAAATCCACACGCGCGTTCTGCCAAAAGGGTCTTTTGCATGCATATCGTGTGGTTTTGCAGAAAACTGCATCCTCGTCTACCAAAAGTTGCGTATTCATGCTTAAAACGCGTTTTGGCACAAATCCATGTGCGGGTGCTAAAAAGAGCAGCATTGGCATGCTTTTCACGTCGTTTCGTAGAAATCCACACGCGCGTTCTGCCAAAAGCACCATTTGCATGCATATCGTGTGGTTTTGCAGAAAACTGCATCCTCGTCTACCAAAAGTTGCGTATTCATGCTTAAAACGCGTTTTGGCACAAATCCATGTGCGGGTGCTAAAAAGAGCAGCATTGGCATGCTTTTCACGTCGTTTGGTAGAAATCCACACGCGCGTTCTGCCAAAAGCACGATTTGCATGCATATTGTGTGGTTTTGCAGAAAACTGCATCCTCGTCTACCAAAAGTGTCATATTCATGCTTAAAACGCGTTTTGGCACAAATCCATGTGCGGGTTCTAAAAAGAGCAGCATTGGCATGCTTTTCCCGTCGTTTGGTAGAAATCCACACGCGCGTTCTGCCAAAAGGGTCATTTGCATGCATATCGTGTGGTTTTGCAGAAAACTGCATCCTCGTCTACCAAAAGTTGCGTATTCATGCTTAAAACGCGTTTTGGCACAAATCCATGTGCGGGTGCTAAAAAGAGCAGCATTGGCATGCTTTTCACGTCATTTGGTAGAAGTCCACACGCGCGTTCTGCCAAAAGCACCATTTGCATGCATATCGTGTGGTTTTGCAGAAAACTGCATCCTCGTCTACCAAAAGTTGCGTATTCATGCTTAAAACGCGTTTTGGCACAAATCCATGTGCGGGTGCTAAAAAGAGCAGCATTGGCATGCTTTTCACGTCGTTTGGTAGAAATCCACACGCGCGTTCTGCCAAAAGCACCATTTGCATGCATATCGTGTGGTTTTGCAGAAAACTGCATCCTCGTCTACCAAAAGTGTCATATTCATGCTTAAAACGCGTTTTGGCACAAATCCATGTGCGGGTTCTAAAAAGAGCAGCATTGGCATGCTTTTCACGTCGTTTGGTAGAAATCCACACGCGCGTTCTGCCAAAAGCACCATGTGCATGCATATCGTGTCGTTTTGCAGAAAACTGCATCCTCGTCTACCAAAAGTGTCATATTCATGCATAAAACGCGTTTTGGCACAAATCCATGTGCGGGTTCTAAAAAGAGCAGCATTGGCATGCTTTTCACGTCGTTTGGTAGAAATCCACACGCGCGTTCTGCCAAAAGGGTCATTTGCATGCATATCGTGTGGTTTTGTAGAAAACTGCATCCTCGTCTACCAAAAGTTGCGTATTCATGCTTAAAACGCGTTTTGGCACAAATCCATGTGCGGGTTCTAAAAAAAGCAGCATTGGCATGCTTTTCACGTCGTTTGGTAGAAATCCACACGCGCGTTCTGCCAAAAGCGTCATTTGCATGCATATCGTGTGGTTTTGCAGAAAACTGCATCCTCGTCTACCAAAAGTGTCACATTCATGCTTAAAACGCGTTTTGGCACAAATCCATGTGCGGGTTCTAAAAAGAGCAGCATTGGCATGCTTTTCACGTCGTTTGGTAGAAATCCACACGCGCGTTCTGCCAAAAGCGTCATTTGCATGCATATCGTGTGGTTTTGCAGAAAACTGCATCCTCATTTACCAAATTTGCGTACTCATGCTTAAAACGCGTTTTGGCACAAATCCATGTGCGGGTTCTAAAAAGAGCAGCATTGGCATGCTTTTCACGTCGTTTGGTAGAAATCCACACGCGCGTTCTGCCAAAAGCACCATTTGCATGCATATCGTGTGGTTTTGCAGAAAACTGCATCCTCGTCTACCAAAAGTGTCATATTCATGCTTAAAACGCGTTTTGGCACAAATCCATGTGCGGGTTCTAAAAAGAGCAGCATTGGCATGCTTTTCACGTCGTTTGGTAGAAATCCACACGCGCGTTCTGCCAAAAGCACCATTTGCATGCATATCGTGTGGTTTTGCAGAAAACTGCATCCTCGTCTACCAAAAGTGTCATATTCATGCTTAAAACGCGTTTTGGCACAAATCCATGTGCGGGTTCTAAAAAGAGCAGCATTGGCATGCTTTTCACGTCGTTTGGTAGAAATCCACATGCGCGTTCTGCCAAAAGCACCATTTGCATGCATATCGTGTGGTTTTGCAGAAAACTGCATCCTCGTCTACCAAAGTGTCATATTCATGCTTAAAACGCGTTTTGGCACAAATCCATGTGCGGGTTCTAAAAAGAGCAGCATTGGCATGCTTTTCACGTCGTTAGGTAGAAATCCACACGCGCGTTCTGCCAAAAGCACCATTTGCATGCATATCGTGTGGTTTTGCAGAAAACTGCATCCTCGTCTACCAAAAGTGTCATATTCATGCTTAAAACGCGTTTTGGCACAAATCCATGTGCGGGTGCTAAAAAGAGCAGCATTGGCATGCTTTTCACGTCGTTTGGTAGAAATCCACACGCGCGTTCTGCCAAAAGCACCATTTGCATGCATATCGTGTGGTTTTGCAGAAAACTGCATCCTCGTCTACCAAAAGTGTCGTATTCATGCTTAAAACGCGTTTTGGCACAAATCCCTGTGCGGGTTCTAAAAAGAGCAGCATTGGCATGCTTTTCACGTCGTTTGGTAGAAATCCACACGCGCGTTCTGCCAAAAGCACCATTTGCATGCATATCGTGTGGTTTTGCAGAAAACTGCATCCTCGTCTACCAAAAGTGTCATATTCATGCTTAAAACGCGTTTTGGCACAAATCCATGTGCGGGTTCTAAAAAGAGCAGCATTTTCATGCTTTTCACGTCGTTTGGTAGAAATCCACACGCGCGTTCTGCCAAAAGCGTCATTTGCATGCACATCGTGTGGTTTTGCAGAAAACTGCATCCTCGTCTACCAAAAGTTGCGTATTCATACTTAAAACGCGTTTTGGCACAAATCCATGTGCGGGTGCTAAAAAGAGCAGCATTGGCATGCTTTTCACGTCGTTTGGTAGAAATCCACACGCGCGTTCTGCCAAAAGCGTCATTTGCATGCATATCGTGTGGTTTTGCAGAAAACTGCATCCTCGTCTACCAAAAGTTGCATATTCATGCTTAAAACGCGTTTTGGCACAAATCCATGTGCGGGTGCTAAAAAGAGCAGCATTGGCATGCTTTTCACGTCGTTTGGTAGAAATCCACACGCGCGTTCTGCCAAAAGCACCATTTGCATGCATATCATGTGGTTTTGCAGAAAACTGCATCCTCGTCTACCAAAAGTGTCATATTCATGCTTAAAACGCGTTTTGGCACAAATCCATGTGCGGGTGCTAAAAAGAGCAGCATTGGCATGCTTTTCACGTCGTTTGGTAGAAATCCACACGCGCGTTCTGCCAAAAGCACCATTTGCATGCATATCGTGTGGTTTTGCAGAAAACTGCATCCTCGTCTACCAAAAGTTGCGTATTCATGCTTAAAACGCGTTTTGGCACAAATCCATGTGCGGGTGCTAAAAAGAGCAGCATTGGCATGCTTTTCACGTCGTTTGGTAGAAATCCACACGCGCGTTCTGCCAAAAGCACCATTTGCATGCATATCGTGTGGTTTTGCAGAAAACTGCATCCTCGTCTACCAAAAGTGTTATATTCATGCTTAAAACACGTTTTGGCACAAATCCAGTGCGGGTTTTAAAAAGAGCAGCATTGGCATGCTTTTCACGTCGTTTGGTAGAAATCCACACGCGCGTTCTGCCAAAAGCACCATTTGCATGCATATCGTGTGGTTTTGCAGAAAACTGCATCCTCGTCTACCAAAAGTGTCATATTCATGCTTAAAACGCGTTTTGGCACAAATCCATGTGCGGGTTCTAAAAAGAGCAGCATTGGCATGCTTTTCACGTCGTTTGGTAGAAATCCACACGCGCGTTCTGCCAAAAGGGTCATTTGCATGCATATCGTGTGGTTTTGCAGAAAACTGCATCCTCGTCTACCAAAAGTTGCGTATTCATGCTTAAAACGCGTTTTGGCACAAATCCATGTGCGGGTGCTAAAAAGAGCAGCATTGGCATGCTTTTCACGTCGTTTGGTAGAAATCCACACGCGCGTTCTGCCAAAAGCACCATTTGCATGCATATCGTGTGGTTTTGCAGAAAACTGCATCCTCGTCTACCAAAAGTGTCGTATTCATGCTTAAAACGCGTTTTGGCACAAATCCCTGTGCGGGTTCTAAAAAGAGCAGCATTGGCATGCTTTTCACGTCGTTTGGTAGAAATCCACACGCGCGTTCTGCCAAAAGCACCATTTGCATGCATATCGTGTGGTTTTGCAGAAAACTGCATCCTCGTCTACCAAAAGTGTCATATTCATGCTTAAAACGCGTTTTGGCACAAATCCATGTGCGGGTTCTAAAAAGAGCAGCATTTTCATGCTTTTCACGTCGTTTGGTAGAAATCCACACGCGCGTTCTGCCAAAAGCGTCATTTGCATGCACATCGTGTGGTTTTGCAGAAAACTGCATCCTCGTCTACCAAAAGTTGCGTATTCATACTTAAAACGCGTTTTGGCACAAATCCATGTGCGGGTGCTAAAAAGAGCAGCATTGGCATGCTTTTCACGTCGTTTGGTAGAAATCCACACGCGCGTTCTGCCAAAAGCGTCATTTGCATGCATATCGTGTGGTTTTGCAGAAAACTGCATCCTCGTCTTCCAAAAGTTGCATATTCATGCTTAAAACGCGTTTTGGCACAAATCCATGTGCGGGAGCTAAAAAGAGCAGCATTGGCATGCTTTTCACGTCGTTTGGTAGAAATCCACACGCGCGTTCTGCCAAAAGCACCATTTGCATGCATATCGTGTGGTTTTGCAGAAAACTGCATCCTCGTCTACCAAAAGTGTCATATTCATGCTTAAAACGCGTTTTGGCACAAATCCATGTGCGGGTGCTAAAAAGAGCAGCATTGGCATGCTTTTCACGTCGTTTGGTAGAAATCCACACGCGCGTTCTGCCAAAAGCACCATTTGCATGCATATCGTGTGGTTTTGCAGAAAACTGCATCCTCGTCTACCAAAAGTTGCGTATTCATGCTTAAAACGCGTTTTGGCACAAATCCATGTGCGGGTGCTAAAAAGAGCAGCATTGGCATGCTTTTCACGTCGTTTGGTAGAAATCCACACGCGCGTTCTGCCAAAAGCACCATTTGCATGCATATCGTGTGGTTTTGCAGAAAACTGCATCCTCGTCTACCAAAAGTTGCGTATTCATGCTTAAAACGCGTTTTGGCACAAATCCATGTGCGGGTGCTAAAAAGAGCAGCATTGGCATGCTTTTCTCGTCGTTTGGTAGAAATCCACACGCGCGTTCTGCCAAAAGCACCATTTGCATGCATATCGTGTGGTTTTGCAGAAAACTGCATCCTCGTCTACCAAAAGTGTCATATTCATGCTTAAAACGCGTTTTGGCACAAATCCTTGTGCGGGTTCTAAAAAGAGCAGCATTGGCATGCTTTTCACGTTGTTTGGTAGAAATCCACACGCGCGTTCTGCTAAAAGGGTCATTTGCATGCATACCGTGTGGTTTTGCAGAAAACTGCATCCTCGTCTACCAAAAGTTGCGTATTCATGCTTAAAACGCGTTTTGGCACAAATCCATGTGCGGGTGCTAAAAAGAGCAGCATTGGCATGCTTTTCACGTCGTTTGGTAGAAATCCACACGCGCGTTCTGCCAAAAGCACCATTTGCATGCATATCGTGTGGTTTTGCAGAAAACTGCATCCTCGTCTACCAAAAGTGTCATATTCATGCTTAAAACGCGTTTTGGCACAAATCCATGTGCGGGTTCTAAAAAGAGCAGCATTGGCATGCTTTTCACGTCGTTTGGTAGAAATCCACACGCGCGTTCTGCCAAAAGGGTCATTTGCATGCATATCGTGTGGTTTTGCAGAAAACTGCATCCTCGTCTACCAAAAGTTCCGTATTCATGCTTAAAACGCGTTTTGGCACAAATCCATGTGCGGGTGCTAAAAAGAGCAGCATTGGCATGCTTTTCACGTCGTTTGGTAGAAATCCACACGCGCGTTCTGCCAAAAGCACCATTTGCATGCATATCGTGTGGTTTTGCAGAAAACTGCATCCTCGTCTACCAAAAGTTGCGTATTCATGCTTAAAACGCGTTTTGGCACAAATCCATGTGCGGGTGCTAAAAAGAGCAGCATTGGCATGCTTTTCACGTCGTTTGGTAGAAATCCACACGCGCGTTCTGCCAAAAGCACGATTTGCATGCATATCGTGTGGTTTTGCAGAAAACTGCATCCTCGTCTACCAAAAGTGTCATATTCATGCTTAAAACGCGTTTTGGCACAAATCCATGTGCGGGTTCTAAAAAGAGCAGCATTGGCATGCTTTTCCCGTCGTTTGGTAGAAATCCACACGCGCGTTCTGCCAAAAGGGTCATTTGCATGCATATCGTGTGGTTTTGCAGAAAACTGCATCCTCGTCTACCAAAAGTTGCGTATTCATGCTTAAAACGCGTTTTGGCACAAATCCATGTGCGGGTGCTAAAAAGAGCAGCATTGGCATGCTTTTCACGTCATTTGGTAGAAGTCCACACGCGCGTTCTGCCAAAAGCACTATTTGCATGCATATCGTGTGGTTTTGCAGAAAACTGCATCCTCGTCTACCAAAAGTTGCGTATTCATGCTTAAAACGCGTTTTGGCACAAATCCATGTGCGGGTGCTAAAAAGAGCAGCATTGGCATGCTTTTCACGTCGTTTGGTAGAAATCCACACGCGCGTTCTGCCAAAAGCACCATTTGCATGCATATCGTGTGGTTTTGCAGAAAACTGCATCCTCGTCTACCAAAAGTGTCATATTCATGCTTAAAACGCGTTTTGGCACAAATCCATGTGCGGGTTCTAAAAAGAGCAGCATTGGCATGCTTTTCACGTCGTTTGTTAGAAATCCACACGCGCGTTCTGCCAAAAGCACCATTTGCATGCATATCGTGTCGTTTTGCAGAAAACTGCATCCTCGTCTACCAAAAGTGTCATATTCATGCATAAAACGCGTTTTAGCACAAATCCATGTGCGGGTTCTAAAAAGAGCAGCATTGGCATGCTTTTCACGTCGTTTGGTAGAAATCCACACGCGCGTTCTGCCAAAAGGGTCATTTGCATGCATATCGTGTGGTTTTGCAGAAAACTGCATCCTCGTCTACCAAAAGTTGCGTATTCATGCTTAAAACGCGTTTTGGCACAAATCCATGTGCGGGTTCTAAAAAAAGCAGCATTGGCATGCTTTTCACGTCGTTTGGTAGAAATCCACACGCGCGTTCTGCCAAAAGCGTCATTTGCATGCATATCGTGTGGTTTTGCAGAAAACTGCATCCTCTTCTACCAAAAGTGTCATATTCATGCTTAAAACGCGTTTTGGCACAAATCCATGTGCGGGTTCTAAAAAGAGCAGCATTGGCATGCTTTTCACGTCGTTTGGTAGAAATCCACACGCGCGTTCTGCCAAAAGCGTCATTTGCATGCATATCGTGTGGTTTTGCAGAAAACTGCATCCTCATCTACCAAATTTGCGTATTCATGCTTAAAACGCGTTTTGGCACAAATCCATGTGCGGGTTCAAAAAAGAGCAGCATTGGCATGCTTTTCACGTCGTTTGGTAGAAATCCACACGCGCGTTCTGCCAAAAGCACCATTTGCATGCATATCGTGTGGTTTTGCAGAAAACTGCATCCTCGTCTACCAAAAGTGTCATATTCATGCTTAAAACGCGTTTTGGCACAAATCCATGTGCGGGTTCTAAAAGAGCAGCATTGGCATGCTTTTCACGTCGTTTGGTAGAAATCCACACGCGCGTTCTGCCAAAAGCACCATTTGCATGCATATCGTGTGGTTTTGCAGAAAACTGCATCCTCGTCTACCAAAAGTGTCATATTCATGCTTAAAACGCGTTTTGGCACAAATCCATGTGCGGGTTCTAAAAAGAGCAGCATTGCATGCTTTTTACGTCGTTTGGTAGAAATCCACATGCGCGTTCTGCCAAAAGCACCATTTGCATGCATATCGTGTGGTTTTGCAGAAAACTGCATCCTCGTCTACCAAAGTGTCATATTCATGCTTAAAACGCGTTTTGGCACAAATCCATGTGCGGGTTCTAAAAAGAGCAGCATTGGCATGCTTTTCACGTCGTTAGGTAGAAATCCACACGCGCGTTCTGCCAAAAGCACCATTTGCATGCATATCGTGTGGTTTTGCAGAAAACTGCATCCTCGTCTACCAAAAGTGTCATATTCATGCTTAAAACACGTTTTGGCACAAATCCAGTGCGGGTTTTAAAAAGAGCAGCATTGGCATGCTTTTCACGTCGTTTGGTAGAAATCCACACGCGCGTTCTGCCAAAAGCACCATTTGCATGCATATCGTGTGGTTTTGCAGAAAACTGCATCCTCGTCTACCAAAAGTGTCATATTCATGCTTAAAACGCGTTTTGGCACAAATCCATGTGCGGGTTCTAAAAAGAGCAGCATTGGCATGCTTTTCACGTCGTTTGGTAGAAATCCACACGCGCGTTCTGCCAAAAGGGTCATTTGCATGCATATCGTGTGGTTTTGCAGAAAACTGCATCCTCGTCTACCAAAAGTTGCGTATTCATGCTTAAAACGCGTTTTGGCACAAATCCATGTGCGGGTGCTAAAAAGAGCAGCATTGGCATGCTTTTCACGTCGTTTGGTAGAAATCCACACGCGCGTTCTGCCAAAAGCACCATTTGCATGCATATCGTGTGGTTTTGCAGAAAACTGCATCCTCGTCTACCAAAAGTGTCATATTCATGCTTAAAACGCGTTTTGGCACAAATCCATGTGCGGGTGCTAAAAAGAGCAGCATTGGCATGCTTTTCACGTCGTTTGGTAGAAATCCACACGCGCGTTCTGCCAAAAGCACCATTTGCATGCATATCGTGTGGTTTTGCAGAAAACTGCATCCTCGTCTACCAAAAGTTGCGTATTCATGCTTAAAACGCGTTTTGGCACAAATCCATGTGCGGGTGCTAAAAAGAGCAGCATTGGCATGCTTTTCACGTCGTTTGGTAGAAATCCACACGCGCGTTCTGCCAAAAGCACCATTTGCATGCATATCGTGTGGTTTTGCAGAAAACTGCATCCTCGTCTACCAAAGTTGCGTATTCATGCTTAAAAACGCGTTTTGGCACAAATCCATGTGCGGGTGCTAAAAAGAGCAGCATTGGCATGCTTTTCTCGTCGTTTGGTAGAAATCCACACGCGCGTTCTGCCAAAAGCACAATTTGCATGCATATCGTGTGGTTTTGCAGAAAACTGCATCCTCGTCTACCAAAAGTGTCATATTCATGCTTAAAACGCGTTTTGGCACAAATCCTTGTGCGGGTTCTAAAAAGAGCAGCATTGGCAATGCTTTTCACGTTGTTTGGTAGAAAATCCACACGCGCGTTCTGCTAAAAGGGTCATTTGCATGCATACCGTGTGGTTTTGCAGAAAACTGCATCCTCGTCTACCAAAAGTTTGCGTATTCATGCTTAAAACACGTTTAGGCACAAATCCATGTGCGGGTGCTAAAAAGAGCAGCATTGGCATGCTTTTCACGTCGTTGGTAGAAATCCACACGCGCGTTCTGCAAAAGCACCATTTGCATGATATCGTGTGGTTTTGCAGAAAACTGCATCCTCGTCTACCAAAAGTGTCATATCATGCTTAAAACGCGTTTTGGCACAAATCCATGTGCGGGTTCTAAAAGAGCAGCATTGGCATGCTTTTCACGTCGTTTGGTAGAAATCCACACGCGCGTTCTGCCAAAAGGGTCATTTGCTTGCATATCGTGTGGTTTTGCAGAAAACTGCATCCTCGTTACCAAAAGTTCCGTATTCCATGCTTAAACGCGTTTTGGCACAAAATCCATGTGCGGGTGCTAAAAGAGCAGCATTGGCATGCTTTTCACGTCGTTTGGTAGAAATCCACACGCGCGTTCTGCCAAAGCACCATTTGCATGCATATCGTGTGGTTTTGCAGAAAACTGCATCTCGTCTACCAAAAGTTGCGTATTCATGCTTAAAACGCGTTTTTGGCACAAATCCATGTGCGGGTGCTAAAAAGAGCAGCATTGGCATGCTTTTCACGACGTTTGGTAGAAATCCACACGCGCGTTCTGGCCAAAAGCACGATTTGCATGCATATCGTGTGGTTTTGCAGAAAACTGCATCCTCGTCTACCAAAAGTGTCATATTCATGCTTAAAACGCGTTTTGCACAAATCCATGTGCGGGTTCAAAAAGAGCAGCATTGCATGCTTTCCCGTCGTTTGGTAGAAATCCACACGCGCGTTCTGCCAAAAGGGTCATTTGCATGCATATCGTGTGGTTTTGCAGAAAACTGCACCTCGTCTACCAAAAGTTGCGTATTCATGCTTAAAACGCGTTTTGGCACAATCATGTGCGGGTGCTAAAAAGAGCAGCATTGGCATGCTTTTCACGTCATTTTGGTAGAAGTCCACACGCGCGTTCTGCCAAAAGCACTATTTGCATGCATATCGTGTGGTTTTGCAGAAAACTGCATCCTCGTCTACCAAAAGTTGCGTATTCATGCTTAAAACGCGTTTTGGCACAAATCCATGTGCGGGTGCTAAAAAGAGCAGCATTGGCATGCTTTTCACGTCGTTTGGTAGAAATCCACACGCGCGTTCTGCCAAAAGCACCATTTGCATGCATATCGTGTGGTTTTGCAGAAAACTGCATCCTCGTCTACCAAAAGTGTCATATTCATGCTTAAAACGCGTTTTGGCACAAATCCATGTGCGGGTTCTAAAAAGAGCAGCATTGGCATGCTTTTCACGTCGTTTGTTAGAAATCCACATGCGCGTTCTGCCAAAAAGCACCATTTGCATGCATATCGTGTCGTTTTGCAGAAAACTGCATCCTCGTCTACCAAAAGTGTCATATTCATGCATAAAACGCGTTTTAGCACAAATCCATGTGCGGGTTCTAAAAAGAGCAGCATTGGCATGCTTTTCACGTCGTTTGGTAGAAATCCACACGCGCGTTCTGCCAAAAGGGTCATTTGCATGCATATCGTGTGGTTTTGCAGAAAACTGCATCCTCGTCTACCAAAAGTTGCGTATTCATGCTTAAAACGCGTTTTGGCACAAATCCATGTGCGGGTTCTAAAAAAAGCAGCATTGGCATGCTTTTCACGTCGTTTGGTAGAAATCCACACGCGCGTTCTGCCAAAAGCGTCATTTGCATGCATATCGTGTGGTTTTGCAGAAAACTGCATCCTCTTCTACCAAAAGTGTCATATTCATGCTTAAAACGCGTTTTGGCACAAATCCATGTGCGGGTTCTAAAAAGAGCAGCATTGGCATGCTTTTCACGTCGTTTGGTAGAAATCCACACGCGCGTTCTGCCAAAAGCGTCATTTGCATGCATATCGTGTGGTTTTGCAGAAAACTGCATCCTCATCTACCAAATTTGCGTATTCATGCTTAAAACGCGTTTTGGCACAAATCCATGTGCGGGCTTCAAAAAAGAGCAGCATTGGCATGCTTTTCACGTCGTTTGGTAGAAATCCACACGCGCGTTCTGCCAAAAGCACCATTTGCATGCATATCGTGTGGTTTTGCAGAAAACTGCATCCTCGTCTACCAAAAGTGTCATATTCATGCTTAAAACGCGTTTTGGCACAAATCCATGTGCGGGTTCTAAAAAGAGCAGCATTGGCATGCTTTTCACGTCGTTTGGTAGAAATCCACACGCGCGTTCTGCCAAAAGCACCATTTGCATGCATATCGTGTGGTTTTGCAGAAAACTGCATCCTCGTCTACCAAAAGTGTCATATTCATGCTTAAAACGCGTTTTGGCACAAATCCATGTGCGGGTTCTAAAAAGAGCAGCATTGGCATGCTTTTTACGTCGTTTGGTAGAAATCCACATGCGCGTTCTGCCAAAAGCACCATTTGCATGCATATCGTGTGGTTTTGCAGAAAACTGCATCCTCGTCTACCAAAGTGTCATATTCATGCTTAAAACGCGTTTTGGCACAAATCCATGTGCGGGTTCTAAAAAGAGCAGCATTGGCATGCTTTTCACGTCGTTAGGTAGAAATCCACACGCGCGTTCTGCCAAAAGCACCATTTGCATGCATATCGGTGGTTTTGCAGAAAACTGCATCCTCGTCTACCAAAAGTGTCATATTCATGCTTAAAACACGTTTTGGCACAAATCCAGTGCGGGTTTTAAAAAGAGCAGCATTGGCATGCTTTTCACGTCGTTTGGTAGAAATCCACACGCGCGTTCTGCCAAAAGCACCATTTGCATGCATATCGTGTGGTTTTGCAGAAAACTGCATCCTCGTCTACCAAAAGTGTCATATTCATGCTTAAAACGCGTTTTGGCACAAATCCATGTGCGGGTTCTAAAAAGAGCAGCATTGGCATGCTTTTCACGTCGTTTGGTAGAAATCCACACGCGCGTTCTGCCAAAAGGGTCATTTGCATGCATATCGTGTGGTTTTGCAGAAAACTGCATCCTCGTCTACCAAAAGTTGCGTATTCATGCTTAAAACGCGTTTTGGCACAAATCCATGTGCGGGTGCTAAAAAGAGCAGCATTGGCATGCTTTTCACGTCGTTTGGTAGAAATCCACACGCGCGTTCTGCCAAAAGCACCATTTGCATGCATATCGTGTGGTTTTGCAGAAAACTGCATCCTCGTCTACCAAAAGTTGCGTATTCATGCTTAAAACGCGTTTTGGCACAAATCCATGTGCGGGTGCTAAAAGAGCAGCATTGGCATGCTTTTCACGTCGTTTGGTAGAAATCCACACGCGCGTTCTGCCAAAAGCACCATTTGCATGCATATCGTGTGGTTTTGCAGAAAACTGCATCCTCGTCTACCAAAAGTGTCATATTCATGCTTAAAACGCGTTTTGGCACAAATCCTTGTGCGGGTTCTAAAAAGAGCAGCATTGGCATGCTTTTCACGTTGTTTGGTAGAAATCCACACGCGCGTTCTGCCAAAAGGGTCATTTGCATGCATACCGTGTGGTTTTGCAGAAAACTGCATCCTCGTCTACCAAAAGTTGCGTATTCATGCTTAAAACGCGTTTTGGCACAAATCCATGTGCGGTGTGCGGGTGCTAAAAAGAGCAGCATTGGCATGCTTTTCACGTCATTTGGTAGAAATCCACACGCGCGTTCTGCCAAAAGCACCATTTGCATGCATATCGTGTGGTTTTGCAGAAAACTGCATCCTCGTCTACCAAAAGTTGCGTATTCATGCTTAAAACGCGTTTTGGCACAAATCCATGTGCGGGTGCTAAAAAGAGCAGCATTGGCATGCTTTTCACGTCGTTTGGTAGAAATCCACACGCGCGTTCTGCCAAAAGCACCATTTGCATGCATATCGTGTGGTTTTGCAGAAAACTGCATCCTCGTCTACCAAAAGTGTCATATTCATGCTTAAAACGCGTTTTGGCACAAATCCATGTGCGGGTTCTAAAAAGAGCAGCATTGGCATGCTTTTCACGTCGTTTGGTAGAAATCCACACGCGCGTTCTGCCAGAAGCGCCATTTGCATGCATATCGTGTGGTTTTGCAGAAAACTGCATCCTCGTCTACCAAAAGTGTCATATTCATGCTTAAAACGCGTTTTGGCACAAATCCTTGTGCGGGTTCTAAAAAGAGCAGCATTGGCATGCTTTTCACGTTGTTTGGTAGAAATCCACACGCGCGTTCTGCCAAAAGGGTCATTTGCATGCATACCGTGTGGTTTTGCAGAAAACTGCATCCTCGTCTACCAAAAGTTGCGTATTCATGCTTAAAACGCGTTTTGGCACAAATCCATGTGCGGGTGCTAAAAAGAGCAGCATTGGCATGCTTTTCACGTCATTTGGTAGAAATCCACACGCGCGTTCTGCCAAAAGGGTCATTTGCACGCATATCGTGTGGTTTTGCAGAAAACTGCATCCTCGTCTACCAAAAGTTGCGTATTCATGCTTAAAACGCGTTTTGGCACAAATCCATGTGCGGGTTCTAAAAAGAGCAGCATTGGCATGCTTTTCACGTCGTTTGGTAGAAATCCACACGCGCGTTCTGCCAAAAGCACCATTTGCATGCATAACGTGTGGTTTTGCAGAAAACTGCATCCTCGTCTACCAAAAGTTGCGTATTCATGCTTAAAACGCGTTTTGGCACAAATCCATGTGCGGGTGCTAAAAAGAGCAGCATTGGCATGCTTTTCACGTCGTTTGGTAGAAATCCACACGCGCGTTCTGCCAAAAGCACCATTTGCATGCATATCGTGTGGTTTTGCAGAAAACTGCATCCTCGTCTACCAAAAGTGTCATATTCATGCTTAAAACGCGTTTTGGCACAAATCCATGTGCGGGTTCTAAAAAGAGCAGCATTGGCATGCTTTTCACGTCGTTTGGTAGAAATCCACACGCGCGTTCTGCCAAAAGCGTCATTTGCATGCATATCGTGTGGTTTTGCAGAAAACTGCATCCTCATCTACCAAAAGTTGCGTATTCATGCTTAAAACGCGTTTTGGCACAAATCCATGTGCGGGTGCTAAAAAGAGCAGCATTGGCATGCTTTTCACGTCGTTTAGTAGAAATCCACACGCGCGTTCTGCCAAAAGCGTCATTTGCATGCATATCGTGTGGTTTTGCAGAAAACTGCATCCTCGTCTACCAAAAGTGTCATATTCATGCTTAAAACGCGTTTTGGCACAAATCCATGTGCGGGTTCTAAAAAGAGCAGCATTGGCATGCTTTTCACGTCGTTTGGTAGAAATCCACACGCGCGTTCTGCCAAAAGCGTCATTTGCATGCATATCGTGTGGTTTTGCAGAAAACTGCATCCTCATCTACCAAAAGTTGCGTATTCATGCTTAAAACGCGTTTTGGCACAAATCCATGTGCGGGTTCTAAAAAGAGCAGCATTGGCATGCTTTTCACGTCGTTTGGTAGAAATCCACACGCGCGTTCTGCCAAAAGCACCATTTGCATGCATATCGTGTCGTTTTGCAGAAAACTGCATCCTCGTCTACCAAAAGTGTCATATTCATGCTTAAAACGCGTTTTGGCACAAATCCATGTGCGGGTTCTAAAAAGAGCAGCATTGGCATGCTTTTCACGTCGTTTGGTAGAAATCCACACGCGCGTTCTGCCAAAAGGGTCATTTGCATGCATATCGTGTGGTTTTGCAGAAAACTGCATCCTCGTCTACCAAAAGTTGCGTATTCATGCTTAAAACGCGTTTTGGCACAAATCCATGTGCGGCTTCTAAAAAGAGCAGCATTGGCATGCTTTTCACGTCGTTTGGTAGAAATCCACACGCGCGTTCTGCCAAAAGCGTCATTTGCATGCATATCGTGTGGTTTTGCAGAAAACTGCATCCTCGTCTACCAAAAGTGTCATATTCATGCTTAAAACGCGTTTTGGCACAAATCCATGTGCGGGTTCTAAAAAGAGCAGCATTGGCATGCTTTTCACGTCGTTTGGTAGAAATCCACACGCGCGTTCTGCCAAAAGCGTCATTTGCATGCATATCGTGTGGTTTTGCAGAAAACTGCATCCTCATCTACCAAATTTGCGTATTCATGCTTAAAACGCGTTTTGGCACAAATCCATGTGCGGCTTCTAAAAAGAGCAGCATTGGCATGCTTTTCACGTCGTTTGGTAGAAATCCACACGCGCGTTCTGCCAAAAGCACCATTTGCATGCATATCGTGTGGTTTTGCAGAAAACTGCATCCTCGTCTACCAAAAGTGTCATATTCATGCTTAAAACGCGTTTTGGCACAAATCCATGTGCGGGTTCTAAAAAGAGCAGCATTGGCATGCTTTTCACGTCGTTTGGTAGAAATCCACACGCGCGTTCTGCCAAAAGCACCATTTGCATGCATATCGTGTGGTTTTGCAGAAAACTGCATCCTCGTCTACCAAAAGTGTCATATTCATGCTTAAAACGCGTTTTGGCACAAATCCATGTGCGGGTTCTAAAAAGAGCAGCATTGGCATGCTTTTCACGTCGTTTGGTAGAAATCCACATGCGCGTTCTGCCAAAAGCACCATTTGCATGCATATCGTGTGGTTTTGCAGAAAACTGCATCCTCGTCTACCAAAAGTGTCATATTCATGCTTAAAACGCGTTTTGGCACAAATCCATGTGCGGGTTCTAAAAAGAGCAGCATTGGCATGCTTTTCACGTCGTTAGGTAGAAATCCACACGCGCGTTCTGCCAAAAGCACCATTTGCATGCATATCGCGTGGTTTTGCAGAAAACTGCATCCTCGTCTACCAAAAGTGTCATATTCATGCTTAAAACACGTTTTGGCACAAATCCAGTGCGGGTTTTAAAAAGAGCAGCATTGGCATGCTTTTCACGTCGTTTGGTAGAAATCCACACGCGCGTTCTGCCAAAAGCACCATTTGCATGCATATCGTGTGGTTTTGCAGAAAACTGCATCCTCGTCTACCAAAAGTGTCATATTCATGCTTAAAACGCGTTTTGGCACAAATCCATGTGCGGGTTCTAAAAAGAGCAGCATTGGCATGCTTTTCACGTCGTTTGGTAGAAATCCACACGCGCGTTCTGCCAAAAGGGTCATTTGCATGCATATCGTGTGGTTTTGCAGAAAACTGCATCCTCGTCTACCAAAAGTTGCGTATTCATGCTTAAAACGCGTTTTGGCACAAATCCATGTGCGGGTGCTAAAAAGAGCAGCATTGGCATGCTTTTCACGTCGTTTGGTAAAAATCCACACGCGCGTTCTGCCAAAAGCACCATTTGCATGCATATCGTGTGGTTTTGCAGAAAACTGCATCCTCGTCTACCAAAAGTTGCGTATTCATGCTTAAAACGCGTTTTGGCACAAATCCATGTGCGGGTGCTAAAAATAGCAGCATTGGCATGCTTTTCACGTCGTTTGGTAGAAATCCACACGCGCGTTCTGCCAAAAGCACCATTTGCATGCATATCGTGTGGTTTTGCAGAAAACTGCATCCTCGTCTACCAAAAGTGTCATATTCATGCTTAAAACGCGTTTTGGCACAAATCCTTGTGCGGGTTCTAAAAAGAGCAGCATTGGCATACTTTTCACGTCGTTTGGTAGAAATCCACACGCGCGTTCTGCCAAAAGGGTCATTTGCATGCATACCGTGTGGTTTTGCAGAAAACTGCATCCTCGTCTACCAAAAGTTGCGTATTTATGCTTAAAACGCGTTTTGGCACAAATCCATGTGCGGGTGCTAAAAAGAGCAGCATTGGCATGCTTTTCACGTCATTTGGTAGAAATCCACACGCGCGTTCTGCCAAAAGCACCATTTGCATGCATATCGTGTGGTTTTGCAGAAAACTGCATCCTCGTCTACCAAAAGTTGCGTATTCATGCTTAAAACGCGTTTTGGCACAAATCCATGTGCGGGTGCTAAAACGAGCAGCATTGGCATGCTTTTCACGTCGTTTGGTAGAAATCCACACGCGCGTTCTGCCAAAAGCACCATTTGCATGCATATCGTGTGGTTTTGCAGAAAACTGCATCCTCGTCTACCAAAAGTGTCATATTCATGCTTAAAACGCGTTTTGGCACAAATCCATGTGCGGGTTCTAAAAAGAGCAGCATTGGCATGCTTTTCACGTCGTTTGGTAGAAATCCACACGCGCGTTCTGCCAAAAGCACCATTTGCATGCATATCGTGTCGTTTTGCAGAAAACTGCATCCTCGTCTACCAAAAGTGTCATATTCATGCTTAAAACGCGTTTTGGCACAAATCCATGTGCGGGTTCTAAAAAGAGCAGCATTGGCATGCTTTTCACGTCGTTTGGTAGAAATCCACACGCGCGTTCTGCCAAAAGGGTCATTTGCATGCATATCGTGTGGTTTTGCAGAAAACTGCATCCTCGTCTACCAAAAGTTGCGTATTCATGCTTAAAACGCGTTTTGGCACAAATCCTTGTGCGGTTCTAAAAAGAGCAGCATTGGCATGCTTTTCACGTCGTTTGGTAGAAATCCACACGCGCGTTCTGCCAAAAGCACCATTTGCATGCATAACGTGTGGTTTTGCAGAAAACTGCATCCTCGTCTACCAAAAGTTGCGTATTCATGCTTAAAACGCGTTTTGGCACAAATCCATGTGCGGGTGCTAAAAAGAGCAGAACTGGCATGCTTTTCACGTCGTTTGGTAGAAATCCACACGCGCGTTCTGCCAAAAGCACCATTTGCATGCATATCGTGTGGTTTTGCAGAAAACTGCATCCTCGTCTACCAAAAGTGTCATATTCATGCTTAAAACGCGTTTTGGCACAAATCCATGTGCGGGTTCTAAAAAGAGCAGCATTGGCATGCTTTTCACGTCGTTTGGTAGAAATCCACACGCGCGTTCTGCCAAAAGCGTCATTTGCATGCATTTCGTGTGGTTTTGCAGAAAACTGCATCCTCATCTACCCAAAGTTGCGTATTCATGCTTAAAACGCGTTTTGGCACAAATCCATGTGCGGGTGCTAAAAAGAGCAGCATTGGCATGCTTTTCACGTCGTTTAGTAGAAATCCACACGCGCGTTCTGGCAAAAGCACCATTTGCATGCATATCGTGTGGTTTTGAAGAAAACTGCATCCTCGTCTACCAAAAGTGTCATATTCATGCTTAAAACGCGTTTTGGCACAAATCCATGTGCGGGTTCTAAAAAGAGCAGCATTGGCATGCTTTTCACGTCGTTTGGTAGACATCCACACGCGCGTTCTGCCAAAAGCACCATTTGCATGCATATCGTGTGGTTTTGCAGAAAACTGCATCCTCGTCTACCAAAAGTTGCGTATTCATGCTTAAAACGCGTTTTGGCACAAATCCATGTGCGGGTGCCAAAAGGAGCAGCATTGGCATGCTTTTCACGTCATTTGGTAGAAATCCACACGCGCGTTCTGCTAAAAGCATCATTTGCATGCATATCGTGTGGTTTTGCAGAAAACTGCATCCTCGTCTACCAAAAGTTGCGTATTCATGCTTAAAACGCGTTTTGGCACAAATCCATGTGCGGGTGCTAAAAAGAGCAGCATTGGCATGCTTTTCACGTCGTTTGGTAGAAATCCACACGCGCGTTCTGCCAAAAGCACCATTTGCATGCATATCGTGTGGTTTTCCACAAAACTGCATCCTCGTCTACCAAAAGTGTCATATTCATGCTTAAAACGCGTTTTGGCACAAATCCATGTGCGGGTTCTAAAAAGAGCAGCATTGGCATGCTTTTCACGTCGTTTGGTAGAAATCCACACGCGCGTTCTGCCAAAAGCACCATTTGCATGCATATCGTGTCGTTTTGCAGAAAACTGCATCCTCGTCTACCAAAAGTGTCATATTCATGCTTAAAACGCGTTTTGGCACAAATCCATGTGCGGGTTCTAAAAAGAGCAGCATTGGCATGCTTTTCACGTCGTTTGGTAGAAATCCACACGCGCGTTCTGCCAAAAGGGTCATTTGCATGCATATCGTGTGGTTTTGCAGAAAACTGCATCCTCGTCTACCAAAAGTTGCGTATTCATGCTTAAAACGCGTTTTGGCACAAATCCATGTGCGGGTTCTAAAAAGAGCAGCATTGGCATGCTTTTCACGTCGTTTGGTAGAAATCCACACGCGCGTTCTGCCAAAAGCGTCATTTGCATGCATATCGTATGGTTTTGCAGAAAACTGCATCCTCGTCTACCAAAAGTGGTTGCCTAAAACGCGTTTTGGCACAAATCCTTGTGCGGGTTCTAAAAAGAGCAGCATTGGCATGCTTTTCACGTCGTTTGGTAGAAATCCACACGCGCGTTCTGCCAAAAGGGTCATTTGCATGCATATCGTGTGGTTTTGCAGAAAACTGCATCCTCGTCTACCAAAAGTTGCGTATTCATGCTTAAAACGCGTTTTGGCACAAATCCATGTGCGGGTGCCAAAAAGAGCAGCATTGGCATGCTTTTCACGTCATTTGGTAGAAATCCACACGCGCGTTCTGCTAAAAGCATCATTTGCATGCATATCGTGTGGTTTTGCAGAAAACTGCATCCTCGTCTACCAAAAGTTGCGTATTCATGCTTAAAACGCGTTTTGGCACAAATCCATGTGCGGGTGCTAAAAAGAGCAGCATTGGCATGCTTTTCACGTCGTTTGGTAGAAATCCACACGCGCGTTCTGCCAAAAGCACCATTTGCATGCATATCGTGTGGTTTTCCAGAAAACTGCATCCTCGTCTACCAAAAGTGTCATATTCATGCTTAAAACGCGTTTTGGCACAAATCCATGTGCGGGTTCTAAGAAGAGCAGCATTGGCATGCTTTTCACGTCGTTTGGTAGAAATCCACACGCGCGTTCTGCCAAAAGCACCATTTGCATGCATATCGTGTCGTTTTGCAGAAAACTGCATCCTCGTCTACCAAAAGTGTCATATTCATGCTTAAAACGCGTTTTGGCACAAATCCATGTGCGGGTTCTAAAAAGAGCAGCATTGGCATGCTTTTCACGTCGTTTGGTAGAAATCCACACGCGCGTTCTGCCAAAAGGGTCATTTGCATGCATATCGTGTGGCTTTGCAGAAAACTGCATCCTCGTCTACCAAAAGTTGCGTATTCATGCTTAAAACGCGTTTTGGCACAAATCCATGTGCGGGTTCTAAAAAGAGCAGCATTGGCATGCTTTTCACGTCGTTTGGTAGAAATCCACACGCGCGTTCTGCCAAAAGCGTCATTTGCATGCATATCGTGTGGTTTTGCAGAAAACTGCATCCTCGTCTACCAAAAGTGTCATATTCATGCTTAAAACGCGTTTTGGCACAAATCCATGTGCGGGTGCCAAAAAGAGCAGCATTGGCATGCTTTTCACGTCATTTGGTAGAAATCCACACGCGCGTTCTGCTAAAAGCATCATTTGCATGCATATCGTGTGGTTTTGCAGAAAACTGCATCCTCGTCTACCAAAAGTTGCGTATTCATGCTTAAAACGCGTTTTGGCACAAATCCATGTGCGGGTGCTAAAAAGAGCAGCATTGGCATGCTTTTCACGTCGTTTGGTAGAAATCCACACGCGCGTTCTGCCAAAAGCACCATTTGCATGCATATCGTGTGGTTTTCCAGAAAACTGCATCCTCGTCTACCAAAAGTGTCATATTCATGCTTAAAACGCGTTTTGGCACAAATCCATGTGCGGGTTCTAAAAAGAGCAGCATTGGCATGCTTTTCACGTCGTTTGGTAGAAATACACACGCGCGTTCTGCCAAAAGCACCATTTGCATGCATATCGTGTCGTTTTGCAGAAAACTGCATCCTCGTCTACCAAAAGTGTCATATTCATGCTTAAAACGCGTTTTGGCACAAATCCATGTGCGGGTTCTAAAAAGAGCAGCATTGGCATGCTTTTCACGTCGTTTGGTAGAAATCCACACGCGCGTTCTGCCAAAAGGGTCATTTGCATGCATATCGTGTGGTTTTGCAGAAAACTGCATCCTCGTCTACCAAAAGTTGCGTATTCATGCTTAAAACGCGTTTTGGCACAAATCCATGTGCGGGTTCTAAAAAGAGCAGCATTGGCATGCTTTTCACGTCGTTTGGTAGAAATCCACACGCGCGTTCTGCCAAAAGCGTCATTTGCATGCATATCGTATGGTTTTGCAGAAAACTGCATCCTCGTCTACCAAAAGTGTCATATTCATGCTTAAAACGCGTTTTGGCACAAATCCATGTGCGGGTTCTAAAAAGAGCAGCATTGGCATGCTTTTCACGTCGTTTGGTAGAAATCCACACGCGCGTTCTGCCAAAAGCGTCATTTGCATGCATATCGTGTGGTTTTGCAGAAAACTGCATCCTCATCTACCAAAAGTTGCGTATTCATGCTTAAAACGCGTTTTGGCACAAATCCATGTGCGGGTTCTAAAAAGAGCAGCATTGGCATGCTTTTCACGTCGTTTGGTAGAAATCCACACGCGCGTTCTGCCAAAAGCACCATTTGCATGCATATCGTGTGGTTTTGCAGAAAACTACATCCTCGTCTACCAAAAGTGTCATATTCATGCTTAAAACGCGTTTTGGCACAAATCCATGTGCGGGTTCTAAAAAGAGCAGCATTGGCATGCTTTTCACGTCGTTTGGTAGAAATCCACACGCGCGTTCTGCCAAAAGCACCATTTGCATGCATATCGTGTGGTTTTGCAGAAAACTGCATCCTCGTCTACCAAAAGTGTCATATTCATGCTTAAAACGCGTTTTGGCACAAATCCATGTGCGGGTTCTAAAAAGAGCAGCATTGGCATGCTTTTCACGTCGTTTGGTAGAAATCCACATGCGCGTTCTGCCAAAAGCACCATTTGCATGCATATCGTGTGGTTTTGCAGAAAACTGACTCCTCGTCTACCAAAAGTGTCATATTCATGCCTAAAACGCGTTTTGGCACAAATCCATGTGCGGGTTCTAAAAAGAGCAGCATTGGCATGCTTTTCACGTCGTTTGGTAGAAATCCACACGCGCGTTCTGCCAAAAGGGTCATTTGCATGCATATCGTGTGGTTTTGCAGAAAACTGCATCCTCGTCTACCAAAAGTTGCGTATTCATGCTTAAAACGCGTTTTGGCACAAATCCATGTGCGGGTGCTAAAAAGAGCAGCATTGGCATGCTTTTCACGTCGTTTGGTAGAAATCCACACGCGCGTTCTGCCAAAAGCACCATTTGCATGCATATCGTGTGGTTTTCCAGAAAACTGCATCCTCGTCTACCAAAAGTGTCATATTCATGCTTAAAACGCGTTTTGGCACAAATCCATGTGCGGGTTCTAAGAAGAGATGCATTGGCATGCTTTTCACGTCGTTTGGTAGAAATCCACACGCGCGTTCTGCCAAAAGCACCATTTGCATGCATATCGTGTCGTTTTGCAGAAAACTGCATCCTCGTCTACCAAAAGTGTCATATTCATGCTTAAAACGCGTTTTGGCACAAATCCATGTGCGGGTTCTAAAAAGAGCAGCATTGGCATGCTTTTCACGTCGTTTGGTAGAAATCCACACGCGCGTTCTGCCAAAAGGGTCATTTGCATGCATATCGTGTGGTTTTGCAGAAAACTGCATCCTCGTCTACCAAAAGTTGCGTATTCATGCTTAAAACGCGTTTTGGCACAAATCCATGTGCGGGTGCCAAAAAGAGCAGCATTGGCATGCTTTTCACGTCATTTGGTAGAAATCCACACGCGCGTTCTGCTAAAAGCATCATTTGCATGCATATCGTGTGGTTTTGCAGAAAACTGCATCCTCGTCTACCAAAAGTTGCGTATTCATGCTTAAAACGCGTTTTGGCACAAATCCATGTGCGGGTGCTAAAAAGAGCAGCATTGGCATGCTTTTCACGTCGTTTGGTAGAAATCCACACGCGCGTTCTGCCAAAAGCACCATTTGCATGCATATCGTGTGGTTTTCCAGAAAACTGCATCCTCGTCTACCAAAAGTGTCATATTCATGCTTAAAACGCGTTTTGGCACAAATCCATGTGCGGGTTCTAAGAAGAGCAGCATTGGCATGCTTTTCACGTCGTTTGGTAGAAATCCACACGCGCGTTCTGCCAAAAGCACCATTTGCATGCATATCGTGTCGTTTTGCAGAAAACTGCATCCTCGTCTACCAAAAGTGTCATATTCATGCTTAAAACGCGTTTTGGCACAAATCCATGAGCGGGTTCTAAAAAGAGCAGCATTGGCATGCTTTTCACGTCGTTTGGTAGAAATCCACACGCGCGTTCTGCCAAAAGGGTCATTTGCATGCATATCGTGTGGTTTTGCAGAAAACTGCATCCTCGTCTACCAAAAGTTGGGTATTCATGCTTAAAACGCGTTTTCGCACAAATCCATGTGCGGGTTCTAAAAAGAGCAGCATTGGCATGCTTTTCACGTCGTTTGGTAGAAATCCACACGCGCGTTCTGCCAAAAGCGTCATTTGCATGCATATCGTGTGGTTTTGCAGAAAACTGCATCCTCGTCTACCAAAAGTGTCATATTCATGCTTAAAACGCGTTTTGGCACAAATCCATGTACGGGTTCTAAAAAGAGCAGCATTGGCATGCTTTTCACGTCGTTTGGTAGAAATCCACACGCGCGTTCTGCCAAAAGCGTCATTTGCATGCATATCGTGTGGTTTTGCAGAAAACTGCATCCTCATCTACCAAAAGTTGCGTATTCATGCTTAAAACGCGTTTTGGCACAAATCCATGTGCGGGTTCTAAAAAGAGCAGCATTGGCATGCTTTTCACGTCGTTTGGTAGAAATCCACACGCGCGTTCTGCCAAAAGCACCATTTGCATGCATATCGTGTGGTTTTGCAGAAAACTGCATCCTCGTCTACCAAAAGTGTCATATTCATGCTTAAAACGCGTTTTGGCACAAATCCATGTGCGGGTTCTAAAAAGAGCAGCATTGGCATGCTTTTCACGTCGTTTGGTATAAATCCACACGCGCGTTCTGCCAAAAGCACCATTTGCATGCATATCGTGTGGTTTTGCAGAAAACTGCATCCTCTTCTACCAAAAGTGTCATATTCATGCTTAAAACGCGTTTTGGCACAAATCCATGTGCGGGTTCAAAAAAGAGCAGCATTGGCATGCTTTTCACGTCGTTTGGTAGAAATCCACACGCGCGTTCTGCCAAAAGCACCATTTGCATGCATATCGTGTGGTTTTGCAGAAAACTGCATCCTCGTCTACCAAAAGTGTCATATTCATGCTTAAAACGCGTTTTGGCACAAATCCATGTGCGGGTTCTAAAAAGAGCAGCATTGGCATGCTTTTCACGTCGTTTGGTAGAAATCCACATGCGCGTTCTGCCAAAAGCACCATTTGCATGCATATCGTGTGGTTTTGCAGAAAACTGCATCCTCGTCTACCAAAAGTGTCATATTCATGCCTAAAACGCGTTTTGGCACAAATCCATGTGCGGGTTCTAAAAAGAGCAGCATTGGCATGCTTTTCACGTCGTTTGGTAGAAATCCACACGCGCGTTCTGCCAAAAGGGTCATTTGCATGCATATCGTGTGGTTTTGCAGAAAACTGCATCCTCGTCTACCAAAAGTTGCGTATTCATGCTTAAAACGCGTTTTGGCACAAATCCATGTGCGGGTGCTAAAAAGAGCAGCATTGGCATGCTTTTCACGTCGTTTGGTAGAAATCCACACGCGCGTTCTGCCAAAAGCACCATTTGCATGCATATCGTGTGGTTTTGCAGAAAACTGCATCCTCGTCTACCAAAAGTTGCGTATTCATGCTTAAAACGCGTTTTGGCACAAATCCATGTGCGGGTGCTAAAAAGAGCAGCATTGGCATGCTTTTCACGTCGTTTGGTAGAAATCCACACGCGCGTTCTGCCAAAAGCACCATTTGCATGCATATCGTGTGGTTTTGCAGAAAACTGCATCCTCGTCTACCAAAAGTGTCATATTCATGCTTAAAACGCGTTTTGGCACAAATCCATGTGCGGGTTCTAAAAAGAGCAGCATTGGCATGCTTTTCACGTCGTTTGGTAGAAATCCACACGCGCGTTCTGCCAAAAGGGTCATTTGCATGCATATCGTGTGGTTTTGCAGAAAACTGCATCCTCGTCTACCAAAAGTTGCGTATTCATGCTTAAAACGCGTTTTGGCACAAATCCATGTGCGGGTGCTAAAAAGAGCAGCATTGGCATGCTTTTCACGTCATTTGGTAGAAATCCACACGCGCGTTCTGCCAAAAGCACCATTTGCATGCATATCGTGTGGTTTTGCAGAAAACTGCATCCTCGTCTACCAAAAGTTGCGTATTCATGCTTAAAACGCGTTTTGGCACAAATCCATGTGCGGGTGCTAAAAAGAGCAGCATTGGCATGCTTTTCACGTCGTTTGGTAGAAATCCACACGCGCGTTCTGCCAAAAGCACCATTTGCATGCATATCGTGTGGTTTTGCAGAAAACTGCATCCTCGTCTACCAAAAGTTGCGTATTCATGCTTAAAACGCGTTTTGGCACAAATCCATGTGCGGGTGCTAAAAAGAGCAGCATTGGCATGCTTTTCACGTCGTTTGGTAGAAATCCACACGCGCGTTCTGCCAAAAGCACCATTTGCATGCATATCGTGTGGTTTTGCAGAAAACTGCATCCTCGTCTACCAAAAGTGTCATATTCATGCTTAAAACGCGTTTTGGCACAAATCCATGTGCGGGTTCTAAAAAGAGCAGCATTGGCATGCTTTTCACGTCGTTTGGTAGAAATCCACACGCGCGTTCTGCCAAAAGGGTCATTTGCATGCATATCGTGTGGTTTTGCAGAAAACTGCATCCTCGTCTACCAAAAGTTGCGTATTCATGCTTAAAACGCGTTTTGGCACAAATCCATGTGCGGGTGCTAAAAAGAGCAGCATTGGCATGCTTTTCACGTCATTTGGTAGAAATCCACACGCGCGTTCTGCCAAAAGCACCATTTGCATGCATATCGTGTGGTTTTGCAGAAAACTGCATCCTCGTCTACCAAAAGTTGCGTATTCATGCTTAAAACGCGTTTTGGCACAAATCCATGTGCGGGTGCTAAAAAGAGCAGCATTGGCATGCTTTTCACGTCGTTTGGTAGAAATCCACACGCGCGTTCTGCCAAAAGCACCATTTGCATGCATATCGTGTGGTTTTGCAGAAAACTGCATCCTCGTCTACCAAAAGTGTCATATTCATGCTTAAAACGCGTTTTGGCACAAATCCATGTGCGGGTTCTAAAAAGAGCAGCATTGGCATGCTTTTCACGTCGTTTGGTAGAAATCCACACGCGCGTTCTGCCAAAAGCACCATTTGCATGCATATCGTGTCCTTTTGCAGAAAACTGCATCCTCGTCTACCAAAAGTGTCATATTCATGCTTAAAACGCGTTTTGGCACAAATCCATGTGCGGGTTCTAAAAAGAGCAGCATTGGCATGCTTTTCACGTCGTTTGGTAGAAATCCACACGCGCGTTCTGCCAAAAGGGTCATTTGCATGCATATCGTGTGGTTTTGCAGAAAACTGCATCCTCGTCTACCAAAAGTTGCGTATTCATGCTTAAAACGCGTTTTGGCACAAATCCATGTGCGGGTTCTAAAAAGAGCAGCATTGGCATGCTTTTCACGTCGTTTGGTAGAAATCCACATGCGCGTTCTGCCAAAAGCACCATTTGCATGCATATCCTGTGGTTTTGCAGAAAACTGCATCCTCGTCTACCAAAAGTTGCGTATTCATGCTTAAAACGCGTTTTGGCACAAATCCATGTGCGGGTGCTAAAAAGAGCAGCATTGGCATGCTTTTCACGTCGTTTGGTAGAAATCCACACGCGCGTTCTGCCAAAAGCACCATTTGCATGCATATCGTGTGGTTTTGCAGAAAACTGCATCCTCGTCTACCAAAAGTTGCGTATTCATGCTTAAAACGCGTTTTGGCACAAATCCATGTGCGGGTGCTAAAAAGAGCAGCATTGGCATGCTTTTCACGTCGTTTGGTAGAAATCCACACGCGCGTTCTGCCAAAAGCACCATTTGCATGCATATCGTGTGGTTTTGCTGAAAGCTGCATCCTCGTCTACCAAAAGTGTCATATTCATGCTTAAAACGCGTTTTGGCACAAATCCATGTGCGTGTTCTAAAAAGAGCAGCATTGGCATGCTTTTCACGTCGTTTGGTAGAAATCCACACGCGCCTTCTGCCAAAAGCGTCATTTGCATGCATATCGTGTGGTTTTGCAGAAAACTGCATCCTCATCTACCAAAAGTTGCGTATTCATGCTTAAAACGCGTTTTGGCACAAATCCATGTGCGGGTGCTAAAAAGAGCAGCATTGGCATGCTTTTCACCTCGTTTAGTAGAAATCCACACGCGCGTTCTGCCAAAAGCACCATTTGCATGCATATCGTGTGGTTTTGCAGAAAACTGCATCCTCGTCTACCAAAAGTGTCATATTCATGCTTAAAACGCGTTTTGGCACAAATCCATGTGCGGGTTCTAAAAAGAGCAGCATTGGCATGCTTTTCACGTCGTTTGGTAGAAATCCACACGCGCGTTCTGCCAAAAGCACCATTTGCATGCATATCGTGTGGTTTTGCAGAAAACTGCATCCTCGTCTACCAAAAGTGTCATATTCATGCTTAAAACGCGTTTTGGCACAAATCCATGTGCGGGTTCTAAAAAGAGCAGCATTGGCATGCTTTTCACGTCGTTTGGTAGAAATCCACAAGCGCGTTCTGCCAAAAGGGTCATTTGCATGCATATCGTGTGGTTTTGCAGAAAACTGCATCCTCGTCTACCAAAAGTTGCGTATTCATGCTTAAAACACGTTTTGGCACAAATCCATGTGCGGGTGCTAAAAAGAGCAGCATTGGCATGCTTTTCACGTCGTTTGGTAGAAATCCACAAGCGCGTTCTGCCAAAAGCACCATTTGCATGCATATCGTGTGGTTTTGCAGAAAACTGCATCCTCGTCTACCAAAAGTTGCGTATTCATGCTTAAAACGCGTTTTGGCACAAATCCATGTGCGGGTGCTAAAAAGAGCAGCATTGGCATGCTTTTCACGTCGTTTGGTAGAAATCCACACGCGCGTTCTGCCAAAAGCACCATTTGCATGCATATCGTGTGGTTTTGCAGAAAACTGCATCCTCGTCTACCAAAAGTTGCGTATTCATGCTTAAAACGCGTTTTGGCACAAATCCATGTGCGGGTGCTAAAAAGAGCAGCATTGGCATGCTTTTCACGTCGTTTGGTAGAAATCCACACGCGCGTTCTGCCAAAAGCACCATTTGCATGCATATCGTGTGGTTTCGCAGAAAACTGCATCCTCGTCTACCAAAAGTTGCGTATTCATGCTTAGAACGCGTTTTGGCACAAATCCATGTGCGGGTGCTAAAAAGAGCAGCATTGGCATGCTTTTCACGTCGTTTGGTAGAAATCCACAGGCGCGTTCTGCCAAAAGCACCATTTGCATGCATATCGTGTGGTTTTGCTGAAAACTGCATCCTCGTCTACCAAAAGTGTCATATTCATGCTTAAAACGCGTTTTGGCACAAATCCATGTGCGGGTTCTAAAAAGAGCAGCATTGGCATGCTTTTCACGTCGTTTGGTAGAAATCCACACGCGCGTTCTGCCAAAAGGGTCATTTGCATGCATATCGTGTGGTTTTGCAGAAAACTGCATCCTCGTCTACCAAAAGTAGCGTATTCGTGGTTAAAACGCGTTTTGGCACAAATCCATGTGCGGGTTCTAAAAAGAGCAGCATTGGCATGCTTTTCACGTCGCTTGGTAGAAATCCACACGCGCGTTCTGCCAAAAGCGTCATTTGCATGCATATCGTGTGGTTTTGCAGAAAACTGCATCCTCGTCTACCAAAAGTGTCATATTCATGCTTAAAACGCGTTTTGGCACAAATCCATGTGCCGGTTCTAAAAAGAGCAGCATTCGCATGCTTTTCACGTCGTTTGGTAGAAATCCACACGCGCGTTCTGCCAAAAGCGTCATTTGCATGCATATCGTGTGGTTTTGCAGAAAACTGCATCCTCGTCTACCAAAAGTTGCGTATTCATGCTTAAAACGCGTTTTGGCACAAATCCATGTGCGGGTGCTAAAAAGAGCAGCATTGGCATGCTTTTGACATCGTTTGGTAGAAATCCACACGCGCGTTCTGCCAAAAGCACCATTTGCATGCATATCCTGTGGTTTTGCAGAAAACTGCATCCTCGTCTACCAAAAGTGTCATATTCATGCTTAATACGCGTTTTGGCACAAATCCATGTGCGGGTTCTAAAAAGAGCAGCATTGGCATGCTTTTCACGTCGTTTGGTAGAAATCCACCCGCGCGTTCTGCCAAAAGCACCATTTGCATGCATATCGTGTGGTTTTGCAGAAAACTGCATCCTCGTCTACCAAAAGTGTCATATTCATGCTTAAAACGCGTTTTGGCACAAATCCATGTGCGGGTTCTAAAAAGAGCAGCATTGGCATGCTTTTCACGTCGTTTGGTAGAAATCCACACGCGCGTTCTGCCAAAAGCACCATTTGCATGCATATCGTGTGGTTTTGCAGAAAACTGCATCCTCGTCTACCAAAAGTGTCATATTCATGCTTAAAACACGTTTTGGCACAAATCCATGTGCGGGTTTTAAAAAGAGCAGCATTGGCATGCTTTTCACGTCGTTTGGTAGAAATCCACACGCGCCTTCTGCCAAAAGCGTCATTTGCATGCATATCGTGTGGTTTTGCAGAAAACTGCATCCTCATCTACCAAAAGTTGCGTATTCATGCTTAAAACGCGTTTTGGCACAAATCCATGTGCGGGTGCTAAAAAGAGCAGCATTGGCATGCTTTTCACGTCGTTTAGTAGAAATCCACACGCGCGTTCTGCCAAAAGCACCATTTGCATGCATATCGTGTGGTTTTGCAGAAAACTGCATCCTCGTCTACCAAAAGTGTCATATTCATGCTTAAAACGCGTTTTGGCACAAATCCATGTGCGGGTTCTAAAAAGAGCAGCATTGGCATGCTTTTCACGTCGTTTGGTAGAAATCCACACGCGCGTTCTGCCAAAAGCACCATTTGCATGCATATCGTGTGGTTTTGCAGAAAACTGCATCCTCGTCTACCAAAAGTGTCATATTCATGCTTAAAACGCGTTTTGGCACAAATCCATGTGCGGGTTCTAAAAAGAGCAGCATTGGCATGCTTTTCACGTCGTTTGGTAGAAATCCACAAGCGCGTTCTGCCAAAAGGGTCATTTGCATGCATATCGTGTGGTTTTGCAGAAAACTGCATCCTCGTCTACCAAAAGTTGCGTATTCATGCTTAAAACACGTTTTGGCACAAATCCATGTGCGGGTGCTAAAAAGAGCAGCATTGGCATGCTTTTCACGTCGTTTGGTAGAAATCCACAAGCGCGTTCTGCCAAAAGCACCATTTGCATGCATATCGTGTGGTTTTGCAGAAAACTGCATCCTCGTCTACCAAAAGTTGCGTATTCATGCTTAAAACGCGTTTTGGCACAAATCCATGTGCGGGTGCTAAAAAGAGCAGCATTGGCATGCTTTTCACGTCGTTTGGTAGAAATCCACACGCGCGTTCTGCCAAAAGCACCATTTGCATGCATATCGTGTGGTTTCGCAGAAAACTGCATCCTCGTCTACCAAAAGTTGCGTATTCATGCTTAAAACGCGTTTTGGCACAAATCCATGTGCGGGTGCTAAAAAGAGCAGCATTGGCATGCTTTTCACGTCGTTTGGTAGAAATCCACAGGCGCGTTCTGCCAAAAGCACCATTTGCATGCATATCGTGTGGTTTTGCTGAAAACTGCATCCTCGTCTACCAAAAGTGTCATATTCATGCTTAAAACGCGTTTTGGCACAAATCCATGTGCGGGTTCTAAAAAGAGCAGCATTGGCATGCTTTTCACGTCGTTTGGTAGAAATCCACACGCGCGTTCTGCCAAAAGGGTCATTTGCATGCATATCGTGTGGTTTTGCAGAAAACTGCATCCTCGTCTACCAAAAGTAGCGTATTCGTGGTTAAAACGCGTTTTGGCACAAATCCATGTGCGGGTTCTAAAAAGAGCAGCATTGGCATGCTTTTCACGTCGCTTGGTAGAAATCCACACGCGCGTTCTGCCAAAAGCGTCATTTGCATGCATATCGTGTGGTTTTGCAGAAAACTGCATCCTCGTCTACCAAAAGTGTCATATTCATGCTTAAAACGCGTTTTGGCACAAATCCATGTGCCGGTTCTAAAAAGAGCAGCATTCGCATGCTTTTCACGTCGTTTGGTAGAAATCCACACGCGCGTTCTGCCAAAAGCGTCATTTGCATGCATATCGTGTGGTTTTGCAGAAAACTGCATCCTCGTCTACCAAAAGTTGCGTATTCATGCTTAAAACGCGTTTTGGCACAAATCCATGTGCGGGTGCTAAAAAGAGCAGCATTGGCATGCTTTTCACGTCGTTTGGTAGAAATCCACACGCGCGTTCTGCCAAAAGCACCATTTGCATGCATATCCTGTGGTTTTGCAGAAAACTGCATCCTCGTCTACCAAAAGTGTCATATTCATGCTTAAAACGCGTTTTGGCACAAATCCATGTGCGGGTTCTAAAAAGAGCAGCATTGGCATGCTTTTCACGTCGTTTGGTAGAAATCCACCCGCGCGTTCTGCCAAAAGCACCAGTTGCATGCATATCGTGTGGTTTTGCAGAAAACTGCATCCTCGTCTACCAAAAGTGTCATATTCATGCTTAAAACGCGTTTTGGCACAAATCCATGTGCGGGTTCTAAAAAGAGCAGCATTGGCATGCTTTTCACGTCGTTTGGTAGAAATCCACACGCGCGTTCTGCCAAAAGCACCATTTGCATGCATATCGTGTGGTTTTGCAGAAAACTGCATCCTCGTCTACCAAAGTGTCATATTCATGCTTAAAACACGTTTTGGCACAAATCCATGTGCGGGTTTTAAAAAGAGCAGCATTGGCATGCTTTTCACGTCGTTTGGTAGAAATCCACACGCGCGTTCTGCCAAAAGCACCATTTGCATGCATATCGTGTGGTTTTGCAGAAACCTGCATCCTCGTCTACCAAAAGTGTCATATTCATGCTTAAAACGCGTTTTGGCACAAATCCATGTGCGGGTTCTAAAAAGTGCAGCATTGGCATGCTTTTCACGTCGTTTGGTAGAAATCCACACGCGCGTTCTGCCAAAAGGGTCATTTGCATGCATATCGTGTGGTTTTGCAGAAAACTGCATCCTCGTCTACCAAAAGTTGCGTATTCATGCTTAAAACGCGTTTTGGCACAAATCCATGTGCGGGTGCTAAAAAGAGCAGCATTGGCATGCTTTTCACGTCGTTTGGTAGAAATCCACACGCGCGTTCTGCCAAAAGCACCATTTGCATGCATATCGTGTGGTTTTTGCAGAAAACTGCATCCTCGTCTACCAAAAGTTGCGTATTCATGCTTAAAACGCGTTTTGGCACAAATCCATGTGCGGGTGCTAAAAAGAGCAGCATTGGCATGCTTTTCACGTCGTTTGGTAGAAATCCACACGCGCGTTCTGCCAAAAGCACCATTTGCAGGCATATCGTGTAGTTTTGCAGAAAACTGCATCCTCGTCTACCAAAAGTGTCATATTCATGCTTAAAACGCGTTTTGGCACAAATCCATGTGCGGGTTCTAAAAAGAGCAGCATTGGCATGCTTTTCACGTCGTTTGGTAGAAATCCACACGCGCGTTCTGCCAAAAGGGTCATTTGCATGCATATCGTGTGGTTTTGCAGAAAACTGCATCCTCGTCTACCAAAAGTTGCGTATTCATGCTTAAAACGCGTTTTGGCACAAATCCATGTGCGGGTGCTAAAAAGAGCAGCATTGGCATGCTTTTCACGTCATTTGGTAGAAGTCCACACGCGCGTTCTGCCAAAAGCACCATTTGCATGCATATCGTGTGGTTTTGCAGAAAACTGCATCCTCGTCTACCAAAAGTTGCGTATTCATGCTTAAAACGCGTTTTGGCACAAATCCATGTGCGGGTGCTAAAAAGAGCAGCATTGGCATGCTTTTCACGTCGTTTGGTAGAAGTCCACACGCGCGTTCTGCCAAAAGCACCATTTGCATGCATATCGTGTGGTTTTGCAGAAAACTGCATCCTCGTCTACCAAAAGTGTCATATTCATGCTTAAAACGCGTTTTGGCACAAATCCATGTGCGGGTTCTAAAAAGAGCAGCATTGGCATGCTTTTCACGTCGTTTGGTAGAAATCCACACGCGCGTTCTGCCAAAAGCACCATTTGCATGCATATCGTGTCGTTTTGCAGAAAACTGCATCCTCGTCTACCAAAAGTTGCGTATTCATGCTTAAAACGCGTTTTGGCACAAATCCATGTGCGGGTTCTAAAAAGAGCAGCATTGGCATGCTTTTCACGTCGTTTGGTAGAAATCCACACGCGCGTTCTGCCAAAAGCGTCATTTGCATGCATATCGTGTGGTTTTGCAGAAAACTGCATCCTCGTCTACCAAAAGTGTCATATTCATGCTTAAAACGCGTTTTGGCACAAATCCATGTGCGGGTTCTAAAAAGAGCAGCATTGGCATGCTTTTCACGTCGTTTGGTAGAAATCCACACGCGCGTTCTGCCAAAAGCGTCATTTGCATGCATATCGTGTGGTTTTGCAGAAAACTGCATCCTCATCTACCAAATTTGCGTATTCATGCTTAAAACACGTTTTGGCACAAATCCAGTGCGGGTTTTAAAAAGAGCAGCATTGGCATGCTTTTCACGCCGTTTGGTAGAAATCCACACGCGCGTTCTGCCAAAAGCACCATTTGCATGCATATCGTGTGGTTTTGCAGAAAACTGCATCCTCGTCTACCAAAAGTGTCATATTCATGCTTAAAACGCGTTTTGGCACAAATCCATGTGCGGGTTCTAAAAAGAGCAGCATTGGCATGCTTTTCACGTCGTTTGGTAGAAATCCACACGCGCGTTCTGCCAAAAGGGTCATTTGCATGCATATCGTGTGGTTTTGCAGAAAACTGCATCCTCGTCTACCAAAAGTTGCGTATTCATGCTTAAAACGCGTTT
>NW_027225785.1:0-64799 GCF_038994185.2 Dermacentor albipictus | reverse complement strand
GCATATCGTGTGGTTTTGCAGAAAACTGCATCCGCGTCTACCAAAAGTTGCATATGCATGCTTCAAACGCGTTTTGGCATAAATCCATGTGCGGGTTCTAAAAAGAGCAGCATTGGCATGCTTTTCACGTCGTTTGGTAGAAATCAACACGCGCGTTCTGCAAAAAGCACCATTTGCATGCATATCGTGTGGTTTTGCAGAAATCTGCATCCGCGTCTAGCAAAAGATGCATATGCACGCTTAAAACGCGTTTTGGCACAAATCCATGTGCGGGTGCTAAAAAGAGCAGCATTGGCATGCTTTTCAGGTCGTTTGGCAGAAATCCACACGCGCGTTCTGCCAAAAGCACCATTTGCATGCATATCGTGTGGTTTTGCAGAAAACTGCATCCGCGTCTACCAAAAGATGCATATGCATGCCTAAAACGCGTTCTGGTACAAATCCATGTGCGGGTGCTAAAAAGAGCAGCATTGGCATGCTTTTCACGTCGTTTGGTAGAAATCCACACGCGCGTTCTGCCAAAAGCACCATTTGCATGCATATCGTGTGGTTTTGCAGAAAACTGCATCCGCGTCTACCAAAAGTTGCATATGCATGCTTCAAACGCGTTTTGGCACAAATCCATGTGCGGGTTCTAAAAAGAGCAGCATTGGCATGCTTTTCACGTCGTTTGGTAGAAATCAACACGCGCGTTCTGCAAAAAGCACCATTTGCATGCATATCGTGTGGTTTTGCAGAAAACTGCATCCGCGTCAACCAAAGATGCATATGCATGCTTAAAACGCGTTTCGGCACAAATCCATGTGCGGGTGCTAAAATGAGCAGCATTGGCATGCTTTTCACGTCGTTTGGTAGAAATCCACACGCGCGTTCTGCCAAAAGCACCATTTGCATGCATATCGTGTGGTTTTGCAGAAAACTGCATCCGCGTCTACCAAAAGTTGCATATGCATGCTTCAAACGCGTTTTGGCACAAATCCATGTGCGGGTTCTAAAAAGAGCAGCATTGGCATGCTTTTCACGTCGTTTGGTAGAAATCAACACGCGCGTTCTGCAAAAAGCACCATTTGCATGCATATCATGTGGTTTTGCAGAAAACTGCATCCGCGTCTAGCAAAAGATGCATATGCACGCTTAAAACGCGTTTTGGCACAAATCCATGTGCGGGTGCTAAAAAGAGCAGCATTGGCATGCTTTTCACGTCGTTTGGTAGAAATCCACACGCGCGTTCTGCCAAAAGCACCATTTGCATGCATATCGTGTGGTTTTGCAGAAAACTGCATCCGCGTCTACCAAAAGATGCATATGCATGCTTAAAACGCGTTCTGGTACAAATCCATGTGCGGGTTCTAAAAAGAGCAGCATTGGCACGCTTTTCACGTCGTTTGGTAGAAATCCACACGCGCGTTCGGCCAAAAGCACCATTTCCATGCATATCGTGTGGTTTTGCAGAAAACTGCATCCGCGTCAACCAAAAGATGCATATGCATGCTTAAAACGCGTTTCGGCACAAATCCATGTGCGGGTGCTAAAATGAGCAGCATTGGCATGCTTTTCACGTCGTTTGGTAGAAATCCACACGCGCGTGCTGCCAAAAGCACCATTTGCATGCATATCGTGTGGTTTTGCAGAAAACTGCATCCGCGTCTACCAAAAGATGCATATGCGTGGTTAAAACGCGTTTTGGCACAAACCCATGTGCGCGTTCTAAAAAGAGCAGCGTTGGCATGCTTTTCACGTCGTTTGGTAGAAATCAACACGCGCGTTCTGCAAAAAGCACCATTTGCATGCATATCGTGTGGTTTTGCAGAAATCTGCATCCGCGTCAAGCAAAAGATGCATATGCATGCTTAAAACGCGTTTTGGCACAAATCCATGTGCGGGTGCTAAAAAGAGCAGCATTGGCATCCTTTTTACGTCGTTTGGTAGAAATCAACACGCGCGTTCTGCAAAAAGCACCATTTGCATGCATATCGTGTGGTTTTGCAGAAATCTGCATCCGCGTCTAGCAAAAGATGCATATGCACGCTTAAAACGCGTTTTGGCACAAATCCATGTGCGGGTTCTAAAAAGAGCAGCATTGGCATGCTTTTCACGTCGTTTGGTAGAAATCAACACGCGCGTTCTGCAAAAAGCACCATTTGCATGCATATCGTGTGGTTTTGCAGAAAACTGCATCCGCGTCTACCAAAAGATGCATATGCATGCTTAAAACGCGTTCTGGTACAAATCCATGTGCGGGTTCTAAAAAGAGCAGCATTGGCACGCTTTTCACGTCGTTTGGTAGAAATCCACACGCGCGTTCGGCCAAAAGCACCATTTCCATGCATATCGTGTGGTTTTGCAGAAAACTGCATCCGCGTCAACCAAAAGATGCATATGCATGCTTAAAACGCGTTTCGGCACAAATCCATGTGCGGGTGCTAAAATGAGCAGCATTGGCATGCTTTTCACGTCGTTTGGTAGAAATCCACACGCGCGTGCTGCCAAAAGCACCATTTGCATGCATATCGTGTGGTTTTGCAGAAAACTGCATCCGCGTCTACCAAAAGATGCATATGCGTGGTTAAAACGCGTTTTGGCACAAACCCATGTGCGCGTTCTAAAAAGAGCAGCGTTGGCATGCTTTTCACGTCGTTTGGTAGAAATCAACACGCGCGTTCTGCAAAAAGCACCATTTGCATGCATATCGTGTGGTTTTGCAGAAAACTGCATCCGCGTCTACCAAAAGTTGCATATGCATGCTTCAAACGCGTTTTGGCATAAATCCATGTGCGGGTTCTAAAAAGAGCAGCATTGGCATGCTTTTCACGTCGTTTGGTAGAAATCAACACGCGCGTTCTGCAAAAAGCACCATTTGCATGCATATCGTGTGGTTTTGCAGAAATCTGCATCCGCGTCTAGCAAAAGATGCATATGCACGCTTAAAACGCGTTTTGGCACAAATCCATGTGCGGGTGCTAAAAAGAGCAGCATTGGCATGCTTTTCACGTCGTTTGGTAGAAATCAACACGCGCGTTCTGCAAAAAGCACCATTTGCATGCATATCGTGTGGTTTTGCAGAAATCTGCATCCGCGTCTAGCAAAAGATGCATATGCACGCTTAAAACGCGTTTTGGCACAAATCCATGTGCGGGTGCTAAAAAGAGCAGCATTGGCATGCTTTTCAGGTCGTTTGGTAGAAATCCACACGCGCGTTCTGCCAAAAGCACCATTTGCATGCATATCGTGTGGTTTTGCAGAAAACTGCATCCGCGTCTACCAAAAGATGCATATGCATGCTTAAAACGCGTTCTGGTACAAATCCATGTGCGGGTGCTAAAAAGAGCAGCATTGGCATGCTTTTCACGTCGTTTGGTAGAAATCCACACGCGCGTTCTGCCAAAAGCACCATTTGCATGCATATCGTGTGGTTTTGCAGAAAACTGCATCCGCGTCTACCAAAAGTTGCATATGCATGCTTCAAACGCGTTTTGGCACAAATCCATGTGCGGGTTCTAAAAAGAGCAGCATTGGCATGCTTTTCACGTCGTTTGGTAGAAATCAACACGCGCGTTCTGCAAAAAGCACCATTTGCATGCATATCGTGTGGTTTTGCAGAAAACTGCATCCGTGTCTACCAAAAGTTGCATATGCATGCTTCAAACGCGTTTTGGCATAAATCCATGTGCGGGTTCTAAAAAGAGCAGCATTGGCATGCTTTTCACGTCGTTTGGTAGAAATCAACAGGCGCGTTCTGCAAAAAGCACCATTTGCATGCATATCGTGTGGTTTTGCAGAAATCTGCATCCGCGTCAAGCAAAAGATGCAAATGCATGCTTAAAACGCGTTTTGGCACAAATCCATGTGCGGGTGCTAAAAAGAGCAGCATTGGCATGCTTTTCACGTCGTTTGGTAGAAATCAACACGCGCGTTCTGCAAAAAGCACCATTTGCATGCATATCGTGTGGTTTTGCAGAAATCTGCATCCGCGTCAAGCAAAAGATGCATATGCATGCTTAAAACGCGTTTTGGCACAAATCCATGTGCGGGTGCTAAAAAGAGCAGCATTGGCATGCTTTTCACGTCGTTTGGTAGAAATCAACACGCGCGTTCTGCAAAAAGCACCATTTGCATGCATATCGTGTGGTTTTGCAGAAATCTGCATCCGCGTCTAGCAAAAGATGCATATGCACGCTTAAAACGCGTTTTGGCACAAATCCATGTGCGGGTTCTAAAAAGAGCAGCATTGGCATGCTTTTCACGTCGTTTGGTAGAAATCAACACGCGCGTTCTGCAAAAAGCACCATTTGCATGCATATCGTGTGGTTTTGCAGAAATCTGCATCCGCGTCAAGCAAAAGATGCATATGCATGCTTAAAACGCGTTTTGGCACAAATCCATGTGCGGGTGCTAAAAAGAGCAGCATTGGCATGCTTTTCACGTCGTTTGGTAGAAATCAACACGCGCGTTCTGCAAAAAGCACCATTTGCATGCATATCGTGTGGTTTTGCAGAAATCTGCATCCGCGTCTAGCAAAAGATGCATATGCACGCTTAAAACGCGTTTTGGCACAAATCCATGTGCGGGTTCTAAAAAGAGCAGCATTGGCATGCTTTTCACGTCGTTTGGTAGAAATCAACACGCGCGTTCTGCAAAAAGCACCATTTGCATGCATATCGTGTGGTTTTGCAGAAAACTGCATCCGCGTCAACCAAAAGATGCATATGCATGCTTAAAACGCGTTTCGGCACAAATCCATGTGCGGGTGCTAAAATGAGCAGCATTGGCATGCTTTTCACGTCGTTTGGTAGAAATCCACACGCGCGTTCTGCCAAAAGCACCATTTGCATGCATATCGTGTGGTTTTGCAGAAAACTGCATCCGCGCCAACCAAAAGATGCATATGCATGCTTAAAACGCGTTTCGGCACAAATCCATGTGCGGGTGCTAAAATGAACAGCATTGGCATGCTTTTCACGTCGTTGGGTAGAAATCCACACCCGCGTTCTGCGAAAAGCACCATTTGCATGCATATCGTGTGGTTTTGCAGAAAACTGCATCCGCCTCTGCCAAAAGATGCATATGCGTGGTTAAAACGCGTTTTGGCACAAATCCATGTGCGGGTGCTAAAAAGAGCAGTATTGGCATGCTTTTCACGTCGTTTGGTAGAAATCCACACGCGCGTTCTGCCAAAAGCACCATTTGCATGCATATCGTGTGGTTTTGCAGAAAACTGCATCCGCTTCTACCAAAAGGTGCAGGTGCATGCTTAAAACGCGTTTTGGCACAAATCCATGTGCGGGTGCTAAAAAGAGCAGCATTGGCATGCTTTTCACGACGTTTGGTAGAAATCCACACGCGCGTTCTGCCAAAAGCACCATTTGCATGCATATCGTGTTTTGCAGAAAACTGCATCCGCGTCTACTAAAAAAGTGCATGTGCTTGCTTAAAACGCGTTTTGGCACAAATCTATGTGCAGGTGCAAAAAGAGCAGCATCGGCATGCTTTTCACGTCGTTTAGTAGAAATCCACACGCGCGTTCTGCCAAAAGCACCATTTGCATGCATATCGTGTGGTTTTGCAGAAAACTGCATCCGCGTCTACCAAAAGTTGCATATGCATGCTTCAAACGCGTTTTGGCATAAATCCATGTGCGGGTTCTAAAAAGAGCAGCATTGGCATGCTTTTCACGTCGTTTGGTAGAAATCAACACGCGCGTTCTGCAAAAAGCACCATTTGCATGCATATCGTGTGGTTTTGCAGAAATCTGCATCCGCGTCTAGCAAAAGATGCATATGCACGCTTAAAACGCGTTTTGGCACAAATCCATGTGCGGGTGCTAAAAAGAGCAGCATTGGCATGCTTTTCACGTCGTTTGGTAGAAATCAACACGCGCGTTCTGCAAAAAGCACCATTTGCATGCATATCGTGGGGTTTTGCAGAAATCTGCATCCGCGTCTAGCAAAAGATGCATATGCACGCTTAAAACGCGTTTTGGCACAAATCCATGTGCGGGTGCTCAAAAGAGCAGCATTGGCATGCTTTTCAGGTCGTTTGGCAGAAATCCACACGCGCGTTCTGCCAAAAGCACCATTTGCATGCATATCGTGTGGTTTTGCAGAAAACTGCATCCGCGTCTACCAAAAGATGCATATGCATGCCTAAAACGCGTTCTGGTACAAATCCATGTGCGGGTGCTAAAAAGAGCAGCATTGGCATGCTTTTCACGTCGTTTGGTAGAAATCCACACGCGCGTTCTGCCAAAAGCACCATTTGCATGCATATCGTGTGGTTTTGCAGAAAACTGCATCCGCGTCTACCAAAAGTTGCATATGCATGCTTCAAACGCGTTTTGGCACAAATCCATGTGCGGGTTCTTAAAAGAGCAGCATTGGCATGCTTTTCACGTCGTTTGGTAGAAATCAACACGCGCGTTCTGCAAAAAGCACCATTTGCATGCATATCGTGTGGTTTTGCAGAAAACTGCATCCGCGTCAACCAAGGATGCATATGCATGCTTAAAACGCGTTTCGGCACAAATCCATGTGCGGGTGCTAAAATGAGCAGCATTGGCATGCTTTTCACGTCGTTTGGTAGAAATCCACACGCGCGTTCTGCCAAAAGCACCATTTGCATGCATATCGTGTGGTTTTGCAGAAAACTGCATCCGCGTCTACCAAAAGTTGCATATGCATGCTTCAAACGCGTTTTGGCACAAATCCATGTGCGGGTTCTAAAAAGAGCAGCATTGGCATGCTTTTCACGTCGTTTGGTAGAAATCAACACGCGCGTTCTGCAAAAAGCACCATTTGCATGCATATCATGTGGTTTTGCAGAAAACTGCATCCGCGTCTAGCAAAAGATGCATATGCACGCTTAAAACGCGTTTTGGCACAAATCCATGTGCGGGTGCTAAAAAGAGCAGCATTGGCATGCTTTTCACGTCGTTTGGTAGAAATCCACACGCGCGTTCTGCCAAAAGCACCATTTGCATGCATATCGTGTGGTTTTGCAGAAAACTGCATCCGCGTCTACCAAAAGATGCATATGCATGCTTAAAACGCGTTCTGGTACAAATCCACGTGCGGGTTCTAAAAAGAGCAGCATTGGCACGCTTTTCACGTCGTTTGGTAGAAATCCACACGCGCGTTCGGCCAAAAGCACCATTTCCATGCATATCGTGTGGTTTTGCAGAAAACTGCATCCGCGTCAACCAAAAGATGCATATGCATGCTTAAAACGCGTTTCGGCACAAATCCATGTGCGGGTGCTAAAATGAGCAGCATTGGCATGCTTTTCACGTCGTTTGGTAGAAATCCACACGCGCGTGCTGCCAAAAGCACCATTTGCATGCATATCGTGTGGTTTTGCAGAAAACTGCATCCGCGTCTACCAAAAGATGCATATGCGTGGTTAAAACGCGTTTTGGCACAAACCCATGTGCGCGTTCTAAAAAGAGCAGCGTTGGCATGCTTTTCACGTCGTTTGGTAGAAATCAACACGCGCGTTCTGCAAAAAGCACCATTTGCATGCATATCGTGTGGTTTTGCAGAAATCTGCATCCGCGTCAAGCAAAAGATGCATATGCATGCTTAAAACGCGTTTTGGCACAAATCCATGTGCGGGTGCTAAAAAGAGCAGCATTGGCATGCTTTTTACGTCGTTTGGTAGAAATCAACACGCGCGTTCTGCAAAAAGCACCATTTGCATGCATATCGTGTGGTTTTGCAGAAATCTGCATCCGCGTCTAGCAAAAGATGCATATGCACGCTTAAAACGCGTTTTGGCACAAATCCATGTGCGGGTTCTAAAAAGAGCAGCATTGGCATGCTTTTCACGTCGTTTGGTAGAAATCAACACGCGCGTTCTGCAAAAAGCACCATTTGCATGCATATCGTGTGGTTTTGCAGAAAACTGCATCCGCGTCAACCAAAAGATGCATATGCATGCTTAAAACGCGTTTCGGCACAAATCCATGTGCGGGTGCTAAAATGAGCAGCATTGGCATGCTTTTCACGTCGTTTGGTAGAAATCCACACGCGCGTTCTGCCAAAAGCACCATTTGCATGCATATCGTGTGGTTTTGCAGAAAACTGCATCCGCGCCAACCAAAAGATGCATATGCATGCTTAAAACGCGTTTCGGCACAAATCCATGTGCGGGTGCTAAAATGAACAGCATTGGCATGCTTTTCACGTCGTTTGGTAGAAATCCACACCCGCGTTCTGCGAAAAGCACCATTTGCATGCATATCGTGTGGTTTTGCGGAAAACTGCATCCGCCTCTGCCAAAAGATGCATATGCGTGGTTAAAACGCGTTTTGGCACAAATCCATGTGCGGGTGCTAAAAAGAGCAGTATTGGCATGCTTTTCACGTCGTTTGGTAGAAATCCACACGCGCGTTCTGCCAAAAGCACCATTTGCATGCATATCGTGTGGTTTTGCAGAAAACTGCATCCGCGTCTACCAAAAGGTGCAGGTGCATGCTTAAAATGCGTTTTGGCACAAATCCATGTGCGGGTGCTAAAAAGAGCAGCATTGGCATGCTTTTCACGACGTTTGGTAGAAATCCACACGCGCGTTCTGCCAAAAGCACCATTTGCATGCATATCGTGTTTTGCAGAAAACTGCATCCGCGTCTACTAAAAAAGTGCATGTGCTTGCTTAAAACGCGTTTTGGCACAAATCCATGTGCAGGTGCAAAAAGAGCAGCATCGGCATGCTTTTCACGTCGTTTGGTAGAAATCCACATGCGCGTTCTGCCAAAAGCACCATTTGCATGCATATCGTGTGGTTTTGCAGAAAACTGCATCCGCGTCTACCAAAAGTTGCATATGCATGCTTCAAACGCGTTTTGGCATAAATCCATGTGCGGGTTCTAAAAAGAGCAGCATTGGCATGCTTTTCACGTCGTTTGGTAGAAATCAACACGCGCGTTCTGCAAAAAGCACCATTTGCATGCATATCGTGTGGTTTTGCAGAAATCTGCATCCGCGTCTAGCAAAAGATGCATATGCACGCTTAAAACGCGTTTTGGCACAAATCCATGTGCGGGTGCTAAAAAGAGCAGCATTGGCATGCTTTTCACGTCGTTTGGTAGAAATCAACACGCGCGTTCTGCAAAAAGCACCATTTGCATGCATATCGTGTGGTTTTGCAGAAATCTGCATCCGCGTCTAGCAAAAGATGCATATGCACGCTTAAAACGCGTTTTGGCACAAATCCATGTGCGGGTGCTAAAAAGAGCAGCATTGGCATGCTTTTCAGGTCGTTTGGTAGAAATCCACACGCGCGTTCTGCCAAAAGCACCATTTGCATGCATATCGTGTGGTTTTGCAGAAAACTGCATCCGCGTCTACCTAAAGATGCATATGCATGCTTAAAACGCGTTCTGGTACAAATCCATGTGCGGGTGCTAAAAAGAGCAGCATTGGCATGCTTTTCACGTCGTTTGGTAGAAATCCACACGCGCGTTCTGCCAAAAGCACCATTTGCATGCATATCGTGTGGTTTTGCAGAAAACTGCATCCGCGTCTACCAAAAGTTGCATATGCATGCTTCAAACGCGTTTTGGCACAAATCCATGTGCGGGTTCTAAAAAGAGCAGCATTGGCATGCTTTTCACGTCGTTTGGTAGAAATCAACACGCGCGTTCTGCAAAAAGCACCATTTGCATGCATATCGTGTGGTTTTGCAGAAAACTGCATCCGTGTCTACCAAAAGTTGCATATGCATGCTTCAAACGCGTTTTGGCATAAATCCATGTGCGGGTTCTAAAAAGAGCAGCATTGGCATGCTTTTCACGTCGTTTGGTAGAAATCAACACGCGCGTTCTGCAAAAAGCACCATTTGCATGCATATCGTGTGGTTTTGCAGAAATCTGCATCCGCGTCAAGCAAAAGATGCAAATGCATGCTTAAAACGCGTTTTGGCACAAATCCATGTGCGGGTGCTAAAAAGAGCAGCATTGGCATGCTTTTCACGTCGTTTGGTAGAAATCAACACGCGCGTTCTGCAAAAAGCACCATTTGCATGCATATCGTGTGGTTTTGCAGAAATCTGCATCCGCGTCAAGCAAAAGATGCATATGCATGCTTAAAACGCGTTTTGGCACAAATCCATGTGCGGGTGCTAAAAAGAGCAGCATTGGCATGCTTTTCACGTCGTTTGGTAGAAATCAACACGCGCGTTCTGCAAAAAGCACCATTTGCATGCATATCGTGTGGTTTTGCAGAAATCTGCATCCGCGTCTAGCAAAAGATGCATATGCACGCTTAAAACGCGTTTTGGCACAAATCCATGTGCGGGTTCTAAAAAGAGCAGCATTGGCATGCTTTTCACGTCGTTTGGTAGAAATCAACACGCGCGTTCTGCAAAAAGCACCATTTGCATGCATATCGTGTGGTTTTGCAGAAATCTGCATCCGCGTCAAGCAAAAGATGCATATGCATGCTTAAAACGCGTTTTGGCACAAATCCATGTGCGGGTGCTAAAAAGAGCAGCATCGGCATGCTTTTCACGTCGTTTGGTAGAAATCAACACGCGCGTTCTGCAAAAAGCACCATTTGCATGCATATCGTGTGGTTTTGCAGAAATCTGCATCCGCGTCTAGCAAAAGATGCATATGCACGCTTAAAACGCGTTTTGGCACAAATCCATGTGCGGGTTCTAAAAAGAGCAGCATTGGCATGCTTTTCACGTCGTTTGGTAGAAATCAACACGCGCGTTCTGCAAAAAGCACCATTTGCATGCATATCGTGTGGTTTTGCAGAAAACTGCATCCGCGTCAACCAAAAGATGCATATGCATGCTTAAAACGCGTTTCGGCACAAATCCATGTGCGGGTGCTAAAATGAGCAGCATTGGCATGCTTTTCACGTCGTTTGGTAGAAATCCACACGCGCGTTCTGCCAAAAGCACCATTTGCATGCATATCGTGTGGTTTTGCAGAAAACTGCATCCGCGCCAACCAAAAGATGCATATGCATGCTTAAAACGCGTTTCGGCACAAATCCATGTGCGGGTGCTAAAATGAACAGCATTGGCATGCTTTTCACGTCGTTGGGTAGAAATCCACACCCGCGTTCTGCGAAAAGCACCATTTGCATGCATATCGTGTGGTTTTGCAGAAAACTGCATCCGCCTCTGCCAAAAGATGCATATGCGTGGTTAAAACGCGTTTTGGCACAAATCCATGTGCGGGTGCTAAAAAGAGCAGTATTGGCATGCTTTTCACGTCGTTTGGTAGAAATCCACACGCGCGTTCTGCCAAAAGCACCATTTGCATGCATATCGTGTGGTTTTGCAGAAAACTGCATCCGCTTCTACCAAAAGGTGCAGGTGCATGCTTAAAACGCGTTTTGGCACAAATCCATGTGCGGGTGCTAAAAAGAGCAGCATTGGCATGCTTTTCACGACGTTTGGTAGAAATCCACACGCGCGTTCTGCCAAAAGCACCATTTGCATGCATATCGTGTTTTGCAGAAAACTGCATCCGCGTCTACTAAAAAAGTGCATGTGCTTGCTTAAAACGCGTTTTGGCACAAATCCATGTGCAGGTGCAAAAAGAGCAGCATCGGCATGCTTTTCACGTCGTTTAGTAGAAATCCACACGCGCGTTCTGCCAAAAGCACCATTTGCATGCATATCGTGTGGTTTTGCAGAAAACTGCATCCGCGTCTACCAAAAGTTGCATATGCATGCTTCAAACGCGTTTTGGCATAAATCCATGTGCGGGTTCTAAAAAGAGCAGCATTGGCATGCTTTTCACGTCGTTTGGTAGAAATCAACACGCGCGTTCTGCAAAAAGCACCATTTGCATGCATATCGTGTGGTTTTGCAGAAATCTGCATCCGCGTCTAGCAAAAGACGCATATGCACGCTTAAAACGCGTTTTGGCACAAATCCATGTGCGGGTGCTAAAAAGAGCAGCATTGGCATGCTTTTCACGTCGTTTGGTAGAAATCAACACGCGCGTTCTGCAAAAAGCACCATTTGCATGCATATCGTGTGGTTTTGCAGAAATCTGCATCCGCGTCTAGCAAAAGATGCATATGCACGCTTAAAACGCGTTTTGGCACAAATCCATGTGCGGGTGCTAAAAAGAGCAGCATTGGCATGCTTTTCAGGTCGTTTGGCAGAAATCCACACGCGCGTTCTGCCAAATGCACCATTTGCATGCATATCGTGTGGTTTTGCAGAAAACTGCATCCGCGTCTACCAAAAGATGCATATGCATGCCTAAAACGCGTTCTGGTACAAATCCATGTGCGGGTGCTAAAAAGAGCAGCATTGGCATGCTTTTCACGTCGTTTGGTAGAAATCCACACGCGCGTTCTGCCAAAAGCACCATTTGCATGCATATCGTGTGGTTTTGCAGAAAACTGCATCCGCGTCTACCAAAAGTTGCATATGCATGCTTCAAACGCGTTTTGGCACAAATCCATGTGCGGGTTCTAAAAAGAGCAGCATTGGCATGCTTTTCACGTCGTTTGGTAGAAATCAACACGCGCGTTCTGCAAAAAGCACCATTTGCATGCATATCGTGTGGTTTTGCAGAAAACTGCATCCGCGTCAACCAAAGATGCATATGCATGCTTAAAACGCGTTTCGGCACAAATCCATGTGCGGGTGCTAAAATGAGCAGCATTGGCATGCTTTTCACGTCGTTTGGTAGAAATCCACACGCGCGTTCTGCCAAAAGCACCATTTGCATGCATATCGTGTGGTTTTGCAGAAAACTGCATCCGCGTCTACCAAAAGTTGCATATGCATGCTTCAAACGCGTTTTGGCACAAATCCATGTGCGGGTTCTAAAAGAGCAGCATTGGCATGCTTTTCACGTCGTTTGGTAGAAATCAACACGCGCGTTCTGCAAAAAGCACCATTTGCATGCATATCATGTGGTTTTGCAGAAAACTGCATCCGCGTCTAGCAAAAGATGCATATGCACGCTTAAAACGCGTTTTGGCACAAATCCATGTGCGGGTGCTAAAAAGAGCAGCATTGGCATGCTTTTCACGTCGTTTGGTAGAAATCCACACGCGCGTTCTGCCAAAAGCACCATTTGCATGCATATCGTGTGGTTTTGCAGAAAACTGCATCCGCGTCTACCAAAAGATGCATATGCATGCTTAAAACGCGTTCTGGTACAAATCCATGTGCGGGTTCTAAAAAGAGCAGCATTGGCACGCTTTTCACGTCGTTTGGTAGAAATCCACACGCGCGTTCGGCCAAAAGCACCATTTCCATGCATATCGTGTGGTTTTGCAGAAAACTGCATCCGCGTCAACCAAAAGATGCATATGCATGCTTAAAACGCGTTTCGGCACAAATCCATGTGCGGGTGCTAAAATGAGCAGCATTGGCATGCTTTTCACGTCGTTTGGTAGAAATCCACACGCGCGTTCTGCCAAAAGCACCATTTGCATGCATATCGTGTTTTGCAGAAAACTGCATCCGCGTCTACTAAAAAAGTGCATGTGCTTGCTTAAAACGCGTTTTGGCACAAATCCATGTGCAGGTGCAAAAAGAGCAGCATCGGCATGCTTTTCACGTCGTTTGGTAGAAATCCACATGCGCGTTCTGCCAAAAGCACCATTTGCATGCATATCGTGTGGTTTTGCAGAAAACTGCATCCGCGTCTACCAAAAGTTGCATATGCATGCTTCAAACGCGTTTTGGCATAAATCCATGTGCGGGTTCTAAAAAGAGCAGCATTGGCATGCTTTTCACGTCGTTTGGTAGAAATCAACACGCGCGTTCTGCAAAAAGCACCATTTGCATGCATATCGTGTGGTTTTGCAGAAATCTGCATCCGCGTCTAGCAAAAGATGCATATGCACGCTTAAAACGCGTTTTGGCACAAATCCATGTGCGGGTGCTAAAAAGAGCAGCATTGGCATGCTTTTCACGTCGTTTGGTAGAAATCAACACGCGCGTTCTGCAAAAAGCACCATTTGCATGCATATCGTGTGGTTTTGCAGAAATCTGCATCCGCGTCTAGCAAAAGATGCATATGCACGCTTAAAACGCGTTTTGGCACAAATCCATGTGCGGGTGCTAAAAAGAGCAGCATTGGCATGCTTTTCAGGTCGTTTGGTAGAAATCCACACGCGCGTTCTGCCAAAAGCACCATTTGCATGCATATCGTGTGGTTTTGCAGAAAACTGCATCCGCGTCTACCTAAAGATGCATATGCATGCTTAAAACGCGTTCTGGTACAAATCCATGTGCGGGTGCTAAAAAGAGCAGCATTGGCATGCTTTTCACGTCGTTTGGTAGAAATCCACACGCGCGTTCTGCCAAAAGCACCATTTGCATGCATATCGTGTGGTTTTGCAGAAAACTGCATCCGCGTCTACCAAAAGTTGCATATGCATGCTTCAAACGCGTTTTGGCACAAATCCATGTGCGGGTTCTAAAAAGAGCAGCATTGGCATGCTTTTCACGTCGTTTGGTAGAAATCAACACGCGCGTTCTGCAAAAAGCACCATTTGCATGCATATCGTGTGGTTTTGCAGAAAACTGCATCCGTGTCTACCAAAAGTTGCATATGCATGCTTCAAACGCGTTTTGGCATAAATCCATGTGCGGGTTCTAAAAAGAGCAGCATTGGCATGCTTTTCACGTCGTTTGGTAGAAATCAACACGCGCGTTCTGCAAAAAGCACCATTTGCATGCATATCGTGTGGTTTTGCAGAAATCTGCATCCGCGTCAAGCAAAAGATGCAAATGCATGCTTAAAACGCGTTTTGGCACAAATCCATGTGCGGGTGCTAAAAAGAGCAGCATTGGCATGCTTTTCACGTCGTTTGGTAGAAATCAACACGCGCGTTCTGCAAAAAGCACCATTTGCATGCATATCGTGTGGTTTTGCAGAAATCTGCATCCGCGTCAAGCAAAAGATGCATATGCATGCTTAAAACGCGTTTTGGCACAAATCCATGTGCGGGTGCTAAAAAGAGCAGCATTGGCATGCTTTTCACGTCGTTTGGTAGAAATCAACACGCGCGTTCTGCAAAAAGCACCATTTGCATGCATATCGTGTGGTTTTGCAGAAATCTGCATCCGCGTCTAGCAAAAGATGCATATGCACGCTTAAAACGCGTTTTGGCACAAATCCATGTGCGGGTTCTAAAAAGAGCAGCATTGGCATGCTTTTCACGTCGTTTGGTAGAAATCAACACGCGCGTTCTGCAAAAAGCACCATTTGCATGCATATCGTGTGGTTTTGCAGAAATCTGCATCCGCGTCAAGCAAAAGATGCATATGCATGCTTAAAACGCGTTTTGGCACAAATCCATGTGCGGGTGCTAAAAAGAGCAGCATCGGCATGCTTTTCACGTCGTTTGGTAGAAATCAACACGCGCGTTCTGCAAAAAGCACCATTTGCATGCATATCGTGTGGTTTTGCAGAAATCTGCATCCGCGTCTAGCAAAAGATGCATATGCACGCTTAAAACGCGTTTTGGCACAAATCCATGTGCGGGTTCTAAAAAGAGCAGCATTGGCATGCTTTTCACGTCGTTTGGTAGAAATTCAACACGCGCGTTCTGCAAAAAGCACCATTTGCATGCATATCGTGTGGTTTTGCAGAAAACTGCATCCGCGTCAACCAAAAGATGCATATGCATGCTTAAAACGCGTTTCGGCACAAATCCATGTGCGGGTGCTAAAATGAGCAGCATTGGCATGCTTTTCACGTCGTTTGGTAGAAATCCACACGCGCGTTCTGCCAAAAGCACCATTTGCATGCATATCGTGTGGTTTTGCAGAAAACTGCATCCGCGCCAACCAAAAGATGCATATGCATGCTTAAAACGCGTTTCGGCACAAATCCATGTGCGGGTGCTAAAATGAACAGCATTGGCATGCTTTTCACGTCGTTGGGTAGAAATCCACACCCGCGTTCTGCGAAAAGCACCATTTGCATGCATATCGTGTGGTTTTGCAGAAAACTGCATCCGCCTCTGCCAAAAGATGCATATGCGTGGTTAAAACGCGTTTTGGCACAAATCCATGTGCGGGTGCTAAAAAGAGCAGTATTGGCATGCTTTTCACGTCGTTTGGTAGAAATCCACACGCGCGTTCTGCCAAAAGCACCATTTGCATGCATATCGTGTGGTTTTGCAGAAAACTGCATCCGCTTCTACCAAAAGGTGCAGGTGCATGCTTAAAACGCGTTTTGGCACAAATCCATGTGCGGGTGCTAAAAAGAGCAGCATTGGCATGCTTTTCACGACGTTTGGTAGAAATCCACACGCGCGTTCTGCCAAAAGCACCATTTGCATGCATATCGTGTTTTGCAGAAAACTGCATCCGCGTCTACTAAAAAAGTGCATGTGCTTGCTTAAAACGCGTTTTGGCACAAATCCATGTGCAGGTGCAAAAAGAGCAGCATCGGCATGCTTTTCACGTCGTTTAGTAGAAATCCACACGCGCGTTCTGCCAAAAGCACCATTTGCATGCATATCGTGTGGTTTTGCAGAAAACTGCATCCGCGTCTACCAAAAGTTGCATATGCATGCTTCAAACGCGTTTTGGCATAAATCCATGTGCGGGTTCTAAAAAGAGCAGCATTGGCATGCTTTTCACGTCGTTTGGTAGAAATCAACACGCGCGTTCTGCAAAAAGCACCATTTGCATGCATATCGTGTGGTTTTGCAGAAATCTGCATCCGCGTCTAGCAAAAGATGCATATGCACGCTTAAAACGCGTTTTGGCACAAATCCATGTGCGGGTGCTAAAAAGAGCAGCATTGGCATGCTTTTCACGTCGTTTGGTAGAAATCAACACGCGCGTTCTGCAAAAAGCACCATTTGCATGCATATCGTGTGGTTTTGCAGAAATCTGCATCCGCGTCTAGCAAAAGATGCATATGCACGCTTAAAACGCGTTTTGGCACAAATCCATGTGCGGGTGCTAAAAAGAGCAGCATTGGCATGCTTTTCAGGTCGTTTGGCAGAAATCCACACGCGCGTTCTGCCAAATGCACCATTTGCATGCATATCGTGTGGTTTTGCAGAAAACTGCATCCGCGTCTACCAAAAGATGCATATGCATGCCTAAAACGCGTTCTGGTACAAATCCATGTGCGGGTGCTAAAAAGAGCAGCATTGGCATGCTTTTCACGTCGTTTGGTAGAAATCCACACGCGCGTTCTGCCAAAAGCACCATTTGCATGCATATCGTGTGGTTTTGCAGAAAACTGCATCCGCGTCTACCAAAAGTTGCATATGCATGCTTCAAACGCGTTTTGGCACAAATCCATGTGCGGGTTCTAAAAAGAGCAGCATTGGCATGCTTTTCACGTCGTTTGGTAGAAATCAACACGCGCGTTCTGCAAAAAGCACCATTTGCATGCATATCGTGTGGTTTTGCAGAAAACTGCATCCGCGTCAACCAAAGATGCATATGCATGCTTAAAACGCGTTTCGGCACAAATCCATGTGCGGGTGCTAAAATGAGCAGCATTGGCATGCTTTTCACGTCGTTTGGTAGAAATCCACACGCGCGTTCTGCCAAAAGCACCATTTGCATGCATATCGTGTGGTTTTGCAGAAAACTGCATCCGCGTCTACCAAAAGTTGCATATGCATGCTTCAAACGCGTTTTGGCACAAATCCATGTGCGGGTTCTAAAAAGAGCAGCATTGGCATGCTTTTCACGTCGTTTGGTAGAAATCAACACGCGCGTTCTGCAAAAAGCACCATTTGCATGCATATCATGTGGTTTTGCAGAAAACTGCATCCGCGTCTAGCAAAAGATGCATATGCACGCTTAAAACGCGTTTTGGCACAAATCCATGTGCGGGTGCTAAAAAGAGCAGCATTGGCATGCTTTTCACGTCGTTTGGTAGAAATCCACACGCGCGTTCTGCCAAAAGCACCATTTGCATGCATATCGTGTGGTTTTGCAGAAAACTGCATCCGCGTCTACCAAAAGATGCATATGCATGCTTAAAACGCGTTCTGGTACAAATCCATGTGCGGGTTCTAAAAAGAGCAGCATTGGCACGCTTTTCACGTCGTTTGGTAGAAATCCACACGCGCGTTCGGCCAAAAGCACCATTTCCATGCATATCGTGTGGTTTTGCAGAAAACTGCATCCGCGTCAACCAAAAGATGCATATGCATGCTTAAAACGCGTTTCGGCACAAATCCATGTGCGGGTGCTAAAATGAGCAGCATTGGCATGCTTTTCACGTCGTTTGGTAGAAATCCACACGCGCGTGCTGCCAAAAGCACCATTTGCATGCATATCGTGTGGTTTTGCAGAAAACTGCATCCGCGTCTACCAAAAGATGCATATGCGTGGTTAAAACGCGTTTTGGCACAAACCCATGTGCGCGTTCTAAAAAGAGCAGCGTTGGCATGCTTTTCACGTGGTTTGGTAGAAATCCACACGCGCGTTCTGCCAAAAGCACCATTTGCATGCATACCGTGGTTTTGCAGAAAACTGCATCCGCGTCTACCAAAAGTTGCATATGCATGCTTAAAACGCGTTTTGGCACAAATCCATGTGCGGGTTCTAAAAAGAGCAGCATTGGCATGCTTTTTACGTCGTTTGGTAGAAATCCACACGGGCGTTCTGCCAAAAGCACAATTTGCATGCATATCGTGTGGTTTTGCAGAAAACTGCATCCCCGTCAACCAAAAGATGCATATGCATGCTTAAAACGCCTTTCGGCACAAATCCATGTGCGGGTGCTAAAATGAGCAGCATTGGCATGCTTTTCACGTCGTTTGGAAGAAATCCACACGCGCGTTCTGCCAAAAGCACCATTTGCATGCATATCGTGTGGTTTTGCAGAAAACTGCATCCGCGCCAACCAAAAGATGCATATGCATGCTTAAAACGCGTTTCGGCACAAATCCATGTGCGGGTGCTAAAATGAACAGCATTTTCATGCTTTTCACGTCGTTTGGTAGAAATCCACACACGCGTTCTGCGAAAAGCACCATTTGCATGCATATCGTGTGGTTTTGCAGAAAACTGCATCCGCCTCTGCCAAAAGATGCATATGCGTGGTTAAAACGCGTTTTGGCACAAATCCATGTGCGGGTGCTAAAAAGAGCAGTATTGGCATGCTTTTCACGTCGTTTGGTAGAAATCCACACGCGCGTTCTGCCAAAAGCACCATTTGCATGCATATCGTGTGGTTTTGCAGAAAACTGCATCCGCGTCTACCAAAAGGTGCAGGTGCATGCTTAAAACGCGTTTTGGCACAAATCCATGTGCGGGTGCTAAAAAGAGCAGCATTGGCATGCTTTTCACGACGTTTGGTAGAAATCCACACGCGCGTTCTGCCAAAAGCACCATTTGCATGCATATCGTGTTTTGCAGAAAACTGCATCCGCGTCTACTAAAAAAGTGCATGTGCTTGCTTAAAACGCGTTTTGGCACAAATCCATGTGCAGGTGCAAAAAGAGCAGCATCGGCATGCTTTTCACGTCGTTTGGTAGAAATCCACACGCGCGTTCTGCCAAAAGCACCATTTGCATGCATATCGTGTGGTTTTGCAGAAAACTGCATCCGCGTCTACCAAAAGTTGCATATGCATGCTTCAAACGCGTTTTGGCACAAATCCATGTGCAGGTGCAAAAAGAGCAGCATGGGCATGCTTTTCACGTCGTTTGGTAGAAATCCACACGCGCGTTCTGCCAAAAGCACCATTTGCATGCATATCGTGTGGTTTTGCAGAAAACTGCATCCGCGTCTACCAAAAGTTGCATATGCATGCTTCAAACGCGTTTTGGCACAAATCCATGTGCGGGTTCTAAAAAGAGCAGCATTGGCATGCTTTTCACGTCGTTTGGTAGAAATCCACACGCGCGTTCTGCCAAAAGCCCCATTTGCATGCATATCGTGTGGTTTTGCAGAAAACTGCATCCGTGTGTACCTAAAGATGCATATGCATGCTTAAAACGCGTTTTGGCACAAATCCATGTGCGGGTGCTAAAAAGAGCAGCATTGGTATGCTTCTCACGTCGTTTGGTAGAAATCCACACGCGCGTTCTGCCAAAAGCACCATTTGCATGCATATCGTGTGGTTTTGCAGAAAACTGCATCCGCATCTACCAAAAAGTGCATGTGCTTGCTTAAAACGCGTTTTGGCACAAATCCATGTGCAGGTGCTAAAAAGAGCAGCATCGGCATGCTTTGCACGTCGTTTGGTAGAACTCCACACGCGCGTTCTGCCAAAAGCACCATTTGCTTGCATATCGTGTGGTTTTGCAGAAAACTGCATCCGCGTCTACCAAAAGTTGCATATGCCTGCTTAAAACGCGTTTTGGCACAAATCCATGAGCGGGTTCTAAAAAGAGCAGCATTGGCATGCTTTTCACGTCGTGTGGTAGAAATCCACGCGCGCTTTCTGCCAAAAGCACCCTTTGAATGCATATCGTGTGGTTTTGCAGAAAACTGCATCCGCATCTACCAAAAAGTGCATGTGCTTGCTTAAAACGCGTTTTGGCACAAATCCATGTGCAGCTGCTAAAAAGAGCAGCATCGGCATGCTTTTCACGTCGTTTGGTAGAACTCCACACGCGCGTTCTGCCAAAAGCACCATTTGCAAGCATACCGTGTGGTTTTGCAGAAAACTGCATCCGCGTCTACCAAAAGATGCATATGCATGCTTAAAACGCGTTCTGGTACAAATCCATGTGCGGGTTCTAAAAAGAGCAGCATTGGCATGCTTTTCACGTCATTTGGTAGAAATCCACACGCGCGTTCGGCCAAAAGCACCATTTCCATGCATATCGTGTGGTTTTGCAGAAAACTGCATCCGCGTCAACCAAAAGATGCATATGCATGCTTAAAACGCGTTTCGGCACAAATCCATGTGCGGGTGCTAAAATGAGCAGCATTGGCATGCTTTTCACGTCGTTTGGTAGAAATCCACACGCGCGTTCTGCCAAAAGCACCATTTGCATGCATATCGTGTGGTTTTGCAGAAAACTGCATCCACGTCTACCAAAAGATGCATATGCGTGGTTAAAACGCGTTTTGGCACAAACCCATGTGCGGGTTCTAAAAAGAGCAGCGTTGGCATGCTTTTCACGTGGTTTGGTAGAAATCCACACGCGCGTTCTGCCAAAAGCACCATTTGCATGCATATCGTGTGGTTTTGCAGAAAACTGCATCCGCGTGAACCAAAAGATGCATATGCATGCTCAAAACGCGTTTCGGCAAAAATCCATGTGCGGGTGCTAAAAAGAGCAGCATTGGCATGCTTTTCGCGTCGTTTGGTAGAAATCCACACGAGCGTTCTTCCAAAAGCACCATTTGCATGCATACCGTGGTTTTGCAGAAAACTGCATCCGCGTCTACCAAAAGTTGCATATGCATGCTTAAAACGCGTTTTGGCACAAATCCATGTGCGGGTTCTAAAAAGAGCAGCATTGGCATGCTTTTCACGTCGTTTGGTAGAAATCCACACGGGCGTTCTGCCAAAAGCACCATTTGCATGCATATCGTGTGGTTTTGCAGAAAACTGCATCCCCGTCAACCAAAAGATGCATATGCATGCTTAAAACGCGTTTCGGCACAAATCCATGTGCGGGTGCTAAAAAGAGCAGCATTGGCATGCTTTTCACGTCGTTTGGTAGAAATCGACACGCGCGTTCGGCCAAAAGCACCATTTGCATGCATATCATGTGGTTTTGCAGAAAACTGCATCCGCGTCTACCAAATGGTGCAGATGCATGCTTAAAACGCGTTTTGGCACAAATCCATGTGCGGGTTCTAAAAAGAGCAGCATTTGCATGCTTTTCACGTCGTTTGGAAGAAATCCACACGCGCGTTCTGCCAAAAGCACCATTTGCATGCATATCGTGTGGTTCTGCAGAAAACTGCATCCGCGTCTACCAAAAGATGCATATGCATGCTTAAAACGCGTTTTGGCACAAATCCATGTGCGGGTGCTAAAAAGAGCAGCATTGGCATGCTTTTCACGTCGTTTGGTAGAAATCCACACGCGCGTTCCGCCAAAAGCACCATTTGCATGCATATCGTGTGGTTTTGCAGAAAACTGCATCCGCGTCTACCAAAAGGTGCAGGTGCATGCTTAAAACGCGTTTTGGCACAAATCCATGTGCGGGTGCTAAAAAGAGCAGCATTGGCATGCTTTTCACGACGTTTGGTAGAAATCCACACGCGCGTTCTGCCAAAAGCACCATTTGCATGCATATCGTGTGGTTTTGCAGAAAACTGCATCCGCGTCTATCAAAAAAGTGCATGTGCTTGCTTAAAACGCGTTCTGGTACAAATCCATGTGCGGGTTCTAAAAAGAGCAGCATTGGCATGCTTTTCACGTCGTTTGGTAGAAATCCACACGCGCGTTCGGGCAAATGCACCATTTGCATGCATATCGTGTGGTTTTGCAGAAAACTGCATCCGCGTCTACCAAAAGATGCATATGCATGCTTAAAACGCGTTCTGGCACAAATCCATGTGCGGGTTCTAAACAGAGCAGCATTGGCATGCTTTTCACGTCGTTTGGTAGAAATCCACACGCGCGTTCTGCCAAAAGCACCATTTGCATGCATATCGTGTGGTTTTGCAGAAAACTGCATCCGCGTCAACCAAAAAATGCATATGCATGCTTAAAACGCGTTTCGGCACAAATCCATGTGCGGGTGCTAAAATGAACCGCATTGGCATGCTTTTCACGTCGTTTGGTAGAAATCCACACCCGCGTTCTGCGAAAAGCACCATTTGCATGCAAATCGTGTGGTTTTGCAGAAAACTACATCCGCCTCTGCCAAAAGATGCATATGCGTGGTTAAAACGCGTTTTGGCACAAACCCATGTGCGGGTTCTAAAAAGAGCAGCGTTGGCATGCTTTTCACGTGGTTTGGTAGAAATCCACACGCGCGTTCTGCCAAAAGACCATTTGCATGCATATCGTGTGGTTTTGCAGAAAACTGCATCCGCGTCAACCAAAAGATGCATATGCATGCTAAAAACGCGTTTCGGCAAAAATCCATGTGCGGGTGCTAAAAAGAGCAGCATTGGCATGCTTTTCGCGTCGTTTGGTAGAAATCCACACGCGCGTTCTGCCAAAAGCACCATTTGCATGCATACCGTGGTTTTGCAGAAAACTGCATCCGCGTCTACCAAAAGTTGCATATGCATGCTTAAAACGCGTTTTGGCACAAATCCATGTGCGGGTTCTAAAAAGAGCAGCATTGGCATGCTTTTTACGTCGTTTGGTAGAAATCCACACGGGCGTTCTGCCAAAAGCACCATTTGCATGCATATCGTGTGGTTTTGCAGAAAACTGCATCCCCGTCAACCAAAAGATGCATATGCATGCTTAAAACGCCTTTCGGCACAAATCCATGTGCGGGTGCTAAAAAGAGCAGCATTGGCATGCTTTTCACGTCGTTTGGTAGAAATCGACACGCGCGTTCTGCCAAAAGCACCATTTGCATGCATATCGTGTGGTTTTGCAGAAAACTGCATCCGCGCCAACCAAAAGATGCATATGCATGCTTAAAACGCGTTTCGGCACAAATCCATGTGCGGGTGCTAAAAGGAACAGCATTGGCATGCTTTTCACGTCGTTTGGTAGAAATCCACACCCGCGTTCTGCGAAAAGCACCATTTGCATGCATATCGTGTGGTTTTGCAGAAAACTGCATCCGCCTCTGCCAAAAGATGCATATGCGTGGTTAAAACGCGTTTTGGCACAAATCCATGTGCGGGTGCTAAAAAGAGCAGTATTGGCATGCTTTTCACGTCGTTTGGTAGAAATCCACACGCGCGTTCTGCCAAAAGCACCATTTGCATGCATATCGTTTGGTTTTGCAGAAAACTGCATCCGCGTCTACCAAAAGGTGCAGGTGCATGCTTAAAACGCGTTTTGGCACAAATCCATGTGCGGGTGCTAAAAAGAGCAGCATTGGCATGCTTTTCACGACGTTTGGTAGAAATCCACACGCGCGTTCTGCCAAAAGCACCATTTGCATGCATATCGTGTTTTGCAGAAAACTGCATCCGCGTCTACTAAAAAAGTGCATGTGCTTGCTTAAAACGCGTTTTGGCACAAATCCATGTGCAGGTGCAAAAAGAGCAGCATCGGCATGCTTTTCACGTCGTTTGGTAGAAATCCACACGCGCGTTCTGCCAAAAGCACCATTTGCATGCATATCGTGTGGGTTTGCAGAAAACTGCATCCGCGTCTGCCAAAAGTTGCATATGCATGCTTCAAACGCGTTTTGGCACAAATCCATGTGCGGGTTCTAAAAAGAGCAGCATTGGCATGCTTTTCACGTCGTTTGGTAGAAATCAACACGCGCGTTCTGCAAAAAAGCACCATTTGCATGCATATCGTGTGGTTTTGCAGAAAACTGCATCCGCATCTACCGAAAGATGCATATGCATGCTTAAAACGCGTTTTGGCTCAAATCCATGTGCGGGTTCTAAAAAGAGCAGCATTGGCATGCTTTTCACGTCGTTTGGTAGAAATCCACACGCGCGTTCTGCCAAAAGCCCCATTTGCATGCATATCGTGTGGTTTTGCAGAAAACTGCATCCGCGTCTACCAAAACTTGCATATGCAAACTTAAAACGCGTTTTGGCACAAATCCATGTGCGGGTTCTAAAAAGAGCAGATTGGCCTGCTTTTCACGTCGTTTGGTAGAAATCCACACGCGCGTTCTGCCAAAAGCACCATTTGGATGCATATCGTGTGGTTTTGCAGAAAACTGCGTCCGCGTCTACCAAAAAGTGCATGTGCTTGCTTAAAACGCGTTTTGGCACAAATCCATGTGCGGGTGCAAAAAGAGCAGCATTGGCATGCTTTTCACGTCGTTTGGTAGAAATCCACACGCGCGTTCTGCGAAAAGCACCATTTGCGTGTATATCGTGTGGTTTTGCAGAAAACTGCATCCGTGTCTAACAAAAGATGCATATGCATGCTTAAAACGCGTTTTGGCACAAATCCATGTGCGGGTGCTAAAAAGAGCAGCATTGGCATGCTTTTCACGTCGTTTGGTAGAAATCCACACGTGTGTTCTGCCAAAAGCACCATTTGCATGCATATCGTGTGGTTTGCAGAAAACTGCATCCGTGTGTACTTAAAGATGCATATGCATGCTTAAAACGCGTTTTGGCACAAATCCATGTGCGGGTGCTAAAAAGAGCAGCATTGGTATGCTTCTCACGTCGTTTGGTAGAAATCCACACGCGCGTTCTGCCAAAAGCACCATTTGCATGCATATCGTGTGGTTTTGCAGAAAACTGCATCCGCATCTACCAAAAAGTGCATGTGCTTGCTTAAAACGCGTTTTGGCACAAATCCATGTGCAGGTGCTAAAAAGAGCAGCATCGGCATGCTTTGCACGTCGTTTGGTAGAACTCCACACGCGCGTTCTGCCAAAAGCACCATTTGCTTGCATATCGTGTGGTTTTGCAGAAAACTGCATCCGCGTCTACCAAAAGTTGCATATGCCTGCTTAAAACGCGTTTTGGCACAAATCCATGAGCGGGTTCTAAAAAGAGCAGCATTGGCATGCTTTTCACGTCGTGTGGTAGAAATCCACGCGCGCGTTCTGCCAAAAGCACCATTTGCAAGCATACCGTGTGGTTTTGCAGAAAACTGCATCCGCGTCTACCAAAAGATGCATATGCGTGGTTAAAACGCGTTTTGGCACAAACCCATGTGCGGGTTCTAAAAAGAGCAGCGTTGGCATGCTTTTCACCTGGTTTGGTAGAAATCCACACGCGCGTTCTGCCAAAAGCACCATTTGCATGCATATCGTGTGGTTTTGCAGAAAACTGCATCCGCGTCAACCAAAAGATGCATATGCATGCTCAAAACGCGTTTCGGCAAAAATCCATGTGCGGGTGCTAAAAAGAGCAGCATTGGCATGCTTTTCGCGTCGTTTGGTAGAAATCCACACGCGCGTTCTGCCAAAAGCACCATTTCCATGCATACCGTGGTTTTGCAGAAAACTGCATCCGCGTCTACCAAAAGTTGCATATGCATGCTTAAAACGCGTTTTGGCACAAATCCATGTGCGGGTTCCAAAAAGAGCAGCATTGGCATGCTTTTCACGTCGTTTGGGAGAAATCCACACGGGCGTTCTGCCAAAAGCACCATTTGCATGCATATCGTGTGGTTTTGCAGAAAACTGCATCCCCGTCAACCAAAAGATGCATATGCATGCTTAAAACGCGTTTCGGCACAAATCCATGTGCGGGTGCTAAAAAGAGCAGCATTGGCATGCTTTTCACGTCGTTTGGTAGAAATCGACACGCGCGTTCGGCCAAAAGCACCATTTGCATGCATATCATGTGGTTTTGCAGAAAACTGCATCCGCGTCTAGCAAAAGTTGCATATGCATGCTTAAAACGCGTTTTGGCACAAATCCATGTGCGGGTTCTAAAAAGAGCAGCATTGGCATGCTTTTCACGTCGTTTGGTAGAAATCCACACGCGCGTTCTGCCAAAAGCACCATTTGCATGCATATCGTGTGGTTTTGCAGAAAACTGCATCCGCGTCTACCAAAAGATGCATATGCATGCTTAAAACGCGTTTTGGCACAAATCGATGTGCGGGTGCTGAAAAGAGCAGCATTGGCATGCTTTTCACGTCGTTTGGTAGAAATCCACCCGCGCGTTCTGCCAAAAGCACCATTTGCATGCATATCGTGTGGTTTTGCAGAAAACTGCATCCGCGTCTACCAAATGGTGCAGATGCATGCTTAAAACGCGTTTTGGCACAAATCCTTGTGCGGGTTCTAAAAAGAGCAGCATTTGCATGCTTTTCACGTCGTTTGGTAGAAATCCACACGCGCGTTCCGCCAAAAGCACCATTTGCATGCATATCGTGTGGTTTTGCAGAAAACTGCATCCGCGTCTACCAAAAGGTGCAGGTGCATGCTTAAAACGCGTTTTGGCACAAATCCATGTGCGGGTGCTAAAAAGAGCAGCATTGGCATGCTTTTCACGACGTTTGGTAGAAATCCACACGCGCGTTCTGCCAAAAGCACCATTTGCATGCATATCGTGTGGTTTTGCAGAAAACTGCATCCGCGTCTACCAAAAAAGTGCATGTGCTTGCTTAAAACGCGTTCTGGTACAAATCCATGTGCGGGTTCTAAAAGAGCAGCATTGGCATGCTTTTCACGTCGTTTGGTAGAAATCCACACGCGCGTTCGACCAAATGCACCATTTGCATGCATATCGTGTGGTTTTGCAGAAAACTGCATCCGCGTCTACCAAAAGATGCATATGCATGCTTAAAACGCGTTCTGGCACAAATCCATGTGCGGGTTCTAAAAAGAGCAGCATTGGCATGCTTTTCACGTCGTTTGGTAGAAATCCACACGCGCGTTCTGCCAAAAGCACCATTTGCATGCATATCGTGTGGTTTTGCAGAAAACTGCATCCGCGTCAACCAAAAAATGCATATGCATGCTTAAAACGCGTTTCGGCACAAATCCGTGTGCGGGTGCTAAAATGAACCGCATTGGCATGCTTTTCACGTCGTTTGGTAGAAATCCACACCCGCGTTCTGCGAAAAGCACCATTTGCATGCAAATCGTGTGGTTTTGCAGAAAACTGCATCCGCCTCTGCCAAAAGATGCATATGCGTGGTTAAAACGCGTTTTGGCACAAATCCATGTGCGGGTTCTAAAAAAAGCAGCGTTGGCATGCTTTTCACGTGGTTTGGTAGAAATCCACACGCGCGTTCTGCCAAAAGCACCATTTGCATGCATATCGTGTGGTTTTGCAGAAAACTGCATCCGCGTCAACCAAAAGATGCATATGCATGCTTAAAACGCGTTTCGGCACAAATCCATGTGTGGGTGCTAAAAAGAGCAGCATTGGCATGCTTTTCGCGTCGTTTGGTAGAAATCCACACGCGCGTTCTGCCAAAAGCACCATTTGCATGCATACCGTGGTTTTGCAGAACACTGCATCCGCGTCTACCAAAAGTTGCATATGCATGCTTAAAACGCGTTTTGGCACAAATCCATGTGCGGGTTCTAAAAAGAGCAGCATTGGCATGCTTTTCACGTCGTTTGGTAGAAATCCACACGCGCGTTCTGCCAAAAGCACCATTTGCATGCATATCGTGTTTTGCAGAAAACTGCATCCGCGTCTACTAAAAAAGTGCATGTGCTTGCTTAAAACGCGTTTTGGCACAAATCCATGTGCAGGTGCAAAAAGAGCAGCATCGGCATGCTTTTCACGTCGTTTGGTAGAAATCCACACGCGCGTTCTGCCAAAAGCACCATTTGCATGCATATCGTGTGGGTTTGCAGAAAACTGCATCCGCGTCTACCAAAAGTTGCATATGCATGCTTCAAACGCGTTTTGGCACAAATCCATGTGCGGGTTCTAAAAAGAGCAGCATTGGCATGCTTTTCACGTCGTTTGGTAGAAATCAACACGCGCGTTCTGCAAAAAGCACCATTTGCATGCATATCGTGTGGTTTTGCAGAAAACTGCATCCGCATCTACCGAAAGATGCATATGCATGCTTAAAACGCGTTTTGGCTCAAATCCATGTGCGGGTTCTAAAAAGAGCAGCATTGGCATGCTTTTCACGTCGTTTGGTAGAAATCCACACGCGCGTTCTGCCAAAAGCCCCATTTGCATGCATATCGTGTGGTTTTGCAGAAAACTGCATCCGCGTCTACCAAAACTTGCATATGCAAACTTAAAACGCGTTTCGGCAAAAATCCATGTGCGGGTGCTAAAAAGAGCAGCATTGGCATGCTTTTCGCGTCGTTTGGTAGAAATCCACACGCGCGTTCTGCCAAAAGCACCATTTGCATGCATACCGTGGTTTTGCAGAAAACTGCATCCGCGTCTACCAAAAGTTGCATATGCATGCTTAAAACGCGTTTTGGCACAAATCCATGTGCGGGTTCTAAAAAGAGCAGCATTGGCATGCTTTTTACGTCGTTTGGTAGAAATCCACACGGGCGTTCTGCCAAAAGCACCATTTGCATGCATATCGTGTGGTTTTGCAGAAAACTGCATCCCCGTCAACCAAAAGATGCATATGCATGCTTAAAACGCCTTTCGGCACAAATCCATGTGCGGGTGCTAAAAAGAGCAGCATTGGCATGCTTTTCACGTCGTTTGGTAGAAATCGACACGCGCGTTCGGCCAAAAGCACCATTTGCATGCATATCATGTGGTTTTGCAGAAAACTGCATCCGCGTCTAGCAAAAGTTGCATATGCATGCTTAAAACGCGTTTCGGCACAAATCCATGTGCGGGTGCTAAAATGAACAGCATTGGCATGCTTTTCACGTCGTTTTGTAGAAATCCACACCCGCGTTCTGCGAAAAGCACCATTTGCATGCATATCGTGTGGTTTTGCAGAAAACTGCATCCGCCTCTGCCAAAAGATGCATATGCGTGGTTAAAACGCGTTTTGGCACAAATCCATGTGCGGGTGCTAAAAAGAGCAGTATTGGCATGCTTTTCACGTCGTTTGGTAGAAATCCACCCGCGTGTTCTGCCAAAAGCACCATTTGCATGCATATCGTGTGGTTTTGCAGAAAACTGCATCCGCGTCTACCAAATGGTGCAGATGCATGCTTAAAACGCGTTTTGGCCCAAATCCATGTGCGGGTTCTAAAAAGAGCAGCATTGGCATGCTTTTCACGTCGTTTGGAAGAAATCCACACGCGCGTTCTGCCAAAAGCACCATTTGCATGCATATCGTGTGGTTTTGCAGAAAACTGCATCCGCGTCTACCAAAAGATGCATATGCATGCTTAAAACGCGTTTTGGCACAAATCCATGTGCGGGTGCTAAAAAGAGCAGCATTGGCATGCTTTTCACGTCGTTTGGTAGAAATCCACACGCGCGTTCTGCCAAAAGCACCATTTGCATGCATATCGTGTGGTTTTGCAGAAAACTGCATCCGCGCCAACCAAAAGATGCATATGCATGCTTAAAACGCGTTTCGGCACAAATCCATGTGCGGGTGCTAAAATGAACAGCATTGGCATGCTTTTCACGTCGTTTGGTAGAAATCCACACCCGCGTTCTGCGAAAAGCACCATTTGCATGCATATCGTGTGGTTTTGCAGAAAACTGCATCCGCCTCTGCCAAAAGATGCATATGCGTGGTTAAAACGCGTTTTGGCACAAATCCATGTGCGGGTGCTAAAAAGAGCAGTATTGGCATGCTTTTCACGTCGTTTGGTAGAAATCCACACGCGCGTTCTGCCAAAAGCACCATTTGCATGCATATCGTGTGGTTTTGCAGAAAACTGCATCCGCGTCTACCAAAAGGTGCTGGTGCATGCTTAAAACGCGTTTTGGCACAAATCCATGTGCGGGTGCTAAAAAGAGCAGCATTGGCATGCTTTTCACGACGTTTGGTAGAAATCCACACGCGCGTTCTGCCAAAAGCACCATTTGCATGCATATCGTGTTTTGCAGAAAACTGCATCCGCGTCTACTAAAAAAGTGCATGTGCTTGCTTAAAACGCGTTTTGGCACAAATCCATGTGCAGGTGCAAAAAGAGCAGCATCGGCATGCTTTTCACGTCGTTTGGTAGAAATCCACACGCGCGTTCTGCCAAAAGCACCATTTGCATGCATATCGTGTGGGTTTGCAGAAAACTGCATCCGCGTCTACCAAAAGTTGCATATGCATGCTTCAAACGCGTTTTGGCACAAATCCATGTGCGGGTTCTAAAAAGAGCAGCATTGGCATGCTTTTCACGTCGTTTGGTAGAAATCAACACGCGCGTTCTGCAAAAAAGCACCATTTGCATGCATATCGTGTGGTTTTGCAGAAAACTGCATCCGCATCTACCGAAAGATGCATATGCATGCTTAAAACGCGTTTTGGCTCAAATCCATGTGCGGGTTCTAAAAAGAGCAGCATTGGCATGCTTTTCACGTCGTTTGGTAGAAATCCACACGCGCGTTCTGCCAAAAGCCCCATTTGCATGCATATCGTGTGGTTTTGCAGAAAACTGCATCCGCGTCTACCAAAACTTGCATATGCAAACTTAAAACGCGTTTTGGCACAAATCCATGTGCGGGTTCTAAAAAGAGCAGATTGGCCTGCTTTTCACGTCGTTTGGTAGAAATCCACACGCGCGTTCTGCCAAAAGCACCATTTGGATGCATATCGTGTGGTTTTGCAGAAAACTGCGTCCGCGTCTACCAAAAAGTGCATGTGCTTGCTTAAAACGCGTTTTGGCACAAATCCATGTGCGGGTGCAAAAAGAGCAGCATTGGCATGCTTTTCACGTCGTTTGGTAGAAATCCACACGCGCGTTCTGCAAAAAGCACCATTTGCGTGTATATCGTGTGGTTTTGCAGAAAACTGCATCCGTGTCTAACAAAAGATGCATATGCATCCTTAAAACGCGTTTTGGCACAAATCCATGTGCGGGTGCTAAAAAGAGCAGCATTGGCATGCTTTTCACATCGTTTGGTAGAAATCCACACGTGTGTTCTGCCAAAAGCACCATTTGCATGCATATCGTGTGGTTTGCAGAAAACTGCATCCGTGTGTACTTAAAGATGCATATGCATGCTTAAAACGCGTTTTGGCACAAATCCATGTGCGGGTGCTAAAAAGAGCAGCATTGGTATGCTTCTCACGTCGTTTGGTAGAAATCCACACGCGCGTTCTGCCAAAAGCACCATTTGCATGCATATCGTGTGGTTTTGCAGAAAACTGCATCCGCATCTACCAAAAAGTGCATGTGCTTGCTTAAAACGCGTTTTGGCACAAATCCATGTGCAGGTGCTAAAAAGAGCAGCATCGGCATGCTTTGCACGTCGTTTGGTAGAACTCCACACGCGCGTTCTGCCAAAAGCACCATTTGCTTGCATATCGTGTGGTTTTGCAGAAAACTGCATCCGCGTCTACCAAAAGTTGCATATGCCTGCTTAAAACGCGTTTTGGCACAAATCCATGAGCGGGTTCTAAAAAGAGCAGCATTGGCATGCTTTTCACGTCGTGTGGTAGAAATCCACGCGCGCGTTCTGCCAAAAGCACCCTTTGAATGCATATCGTGTGGTTTTGCAGAAAACTGCATCCGCATCTACCAAAAAGTGCATGTGCTTGCTTAAAACGCGTTTTGGCACAAATCCATGTGCAGGTGCTAAAAAGAGCAGCATCGGCATGCTTTTCACGTCGTTTGGTAGAACTCCACACGCGCGTTCTGCCAAAAGCACCATTTGCAAGCATACCGTGTGGTTTTGCAGAAAACTGCATCCGCGTCTACCAAAAGATGCATATGCATGCTTAAAACGCGTTCTGGTACAAATCCATGTGCGGGTTCTAAAAAGAGCAGCATTGGCATGCTTTTCACGTCGTTTGGTAGAAATCCACACGCGCGTTCGGCCAAAAGCACCATTTCCATGCATATCGTGTGGTTTTGCAGAAAACTGCATCCGCGTCAACCAAAAGATGCATATGCATGCTTAAAACGCGTTTCGGCACAAATCCATGTGCGGGTGCTAAAATGAGCAGCATTGGCATGCTTTTCACGTCGTTTGGTAGAAATCCACACGCGCGTTCTGCCAAAAGCACCATTTGCATGCATATCGTGTGGTTTTGCAGAAAACTGCATCCGCGTCTACCAAAAGATGCATATGCGTGGTTAAAACGCGTTTTGGCACAAACCCATGTGCGGGTTCTAAAAAGAGCAGCGTTGGCATGCTTTTCACCTGGTTTGGTAGAAATCCACACGCGCGTTCTGCCAAAAGCACCATTTGCATGCATATCGTGTGGTTTTGCAGAAAACTGCATCCGCGTCAACCAAAAGATGCATATGCATGCTCAAAACGCGTTTCGGCAAAAATCCATGTGCGGGTGCTAAAAAGAGCAGCATTGGCATGCTTTTCGCGTCGTTTGGTAGAAATCCACACGCGCGTTCTGCCAAAAGCACCATTTCCATGCATACCGTGGTTTTGCAGAAAACTGCATCCGCGTCTACCAAAAGTTGCATATGCATGCTTAAAACGCGTTTTGGCACAAATCCATGTGCGGGTTCCAAAAAGAGCAGCATTGGCATGCTTTTCACGTCGTTTGGGAGAAATCCACACGGGCGTTCTGCCAAAAGCACCATTTGCATGCATATCGTGTGGTTTTGCAGAAAACTGCATCCCCGTCAACCAAAAGATGCATATGCATGCTTAAAACGCGTTTCGGCACAAATCCATGTGCGGGTGCTAAAAAGAGCAGCATTGGCATGCTTTTCACGTCGTTTGGTAGAAATCGACACGCGCGTTCGGCCAAAAGCACCATTTGCATGCATATCATGTGGTTTTGCAGAAAACTGCATCCGCGTCTAGCAAAAGTTGCATATGCATGCTTAAAACGCGTTTTGGCACAAATCCATGTGCGGGTTCTAAAAAGAGCAGCATTGGCATGCTTTTCACGTCGTTTGGTAGAAATCCACACGCGCGTTCTGCCAAAAGCACCATTTGCATGCATATCGTGTGGTTTTGCAGAAAACTGCATCCGCGTCTACCAAAAGATGCATATGCATGCTTAAAACGCGTTTTGGCACAAATCCATGTGCGGGTGCTGAAAAGAGCAGCATTGGCATGCTTTTCACGTCGTTTGGTAGAAATCCACCCGCGCGTTCTGCCAAAAGCACCATTTGCATGCATATCGTGTGGTTTTGCAGAAAACTGCATCCGCGTCTACCAAATGGTGCAGATGCATGCTTAAAACGCGTTTTGGCACAAATCCATGTGCGGGTTCTAAAAAGAGCAGCATTTGCATGCTTTTCACGTCGTTTGGTAGAAATCCACACGCGCGTTCCGCCAAAAGCACCATTTGCATGCATATCGTGTGGTTTTGCAGAAAACTGCATCCGCGTCTACCAAAAGGTGCAGGTGCATGCTTAAAACGCGTTTTGGCACAAATCCATGTGCGGGTGCTAAAAAGAGCAGCATTGGCATGCTTTTCACGACGTTTGGTAGAAATCCACACGCGCGTTCTGCCAAAAGCACCATTTGCATGCATATCGTGTGGTTTTGCAGAAAACTGCATCCGCGTCTACGAAAAAAGTGCATGTGCTTGCTTAAAACGCGTTCTGGTACAAATCCATGTGCGGGTTCTAAAAGAGCAGCATTGGCATGCTTTTCACGTCGTTTGGTAGAAATCCACACGCGCGTTCGACCAAATGCACCATTTGCATGCATATCGTGTGGTTTTGCAGAAAACTGCATCCGCGTCTACCAAAAGATGCATATGCATGCTTAAAACGCGTTCTGGCACAAATCCATGTGCGGGTTCTAAAAAGAGCAGCATTGGCATGCTTTTCACGTCGTTTGGTAGAAATCCACACGCGCGTTCTGCCAAAAGCACCATTTGCATGCATATCGTGTGGTTTTGCAGAAAACTGCATCCGCGTCAACCAAAAGATGCATATGCATGCTCAAAACGCGTTTCGGCAAAAATCCATGTGCGGGTGCTAAAAAGAGCAGCATTGGCATGCTTTTCGCGTCGTTTGGTAGAAATCCACACGCGCGTTCTGCCAAAAGCACCATTTCCATGCATACCGTGGTTTTGCAGAAAACTGCATCCGCGTCTACCAAAAGTTGCATATGCATGCTTAAAACGCGTTTTGGCACAAATCCATGTGCGGGTTCCAAAAAGAGCAGCATTGGCATGCTTTTCACGTCGTTTGGGAGAAATCCACACGGGCGTTCTGCCAAAAGCACCATTTGCATGCATATCGTGTGGTTTTGCAGAAAACTGCATCCCCGTCAACCAAAAGATGCATATGCATGCTTAAAACGCGTTTCGGCACAAATCCATGTGCGGGTGCTAAAAAGAGCAGCATTGGCATGCTTTTCACGTCGTTTGGTAGAAATCGACACGCGCGTTCGGCCAAAAGCACCATTTGCATGCATATCATGTGGTTTTGCAGAAAACTGCATCCGCGTCTAGCAAAAGTTGCATATGCATGCTTAAAACGCGTTTTGGCACAAATCCATGTGCGGGTTCTAAAAAGAGCAGCATTGGCATGCTTTTCACGTCGTTTGGTAGAAATCCACACGCGCGTTCTGCCAAAAGCACCATTTGCATGCATATCGTGTGGTTTTGCAGAAAACTGCATCCGCGTCTACCAAAAGATGCATATGCATGCTTAAAACGCGTTTTGGCACAAATCCATGTGCGGGTGCTGAAAAGAGCAGCATTGGCATGCTTTTCACGTCGTTTGGTAGAAATCCACCCGCGCGTTCTGCCAAAAGCACCATTTGCATGCATATCGTGTGGTTTTGCAGAAAACTGCATCCGCGTCTACCAAATGGTGCAGATGCATGCTTAAAACGCGTTTTGGCACAAATCCATGTGCGGGTTCTAAAAAGAGCAGCATTTGCATGCTTTTCACGTCGTTTGGTAGAAATCCACACGCGCGTTCCGCCAAAAGCACCATTTGCATGCATATCGTGTGGTTTTGCAGAAAACTGCATCCGCGTCTACCAAAAGGTGCAGGTGCATGCTTAAAACGCGTTTTGGCACAAATCCATGTGCGGGTGCTAAAAAGAGCAGCATTGGCATGCTTTTCACGACGTTTGGTAGAAATCCACACGCGCGTTCTGCCAAAAGCACCATTTGCATGCATATCGTGTGGTTTTGCAGAAAACTGCATCCGCGTCTACCAAAAAAGTGCATGTGCTTGCTTAAAAGCGCGTTCTGGTACAAATCCATGTGCGGGTTCTAAAAGAGCAGCATTGGCATGCTTTTCACGTCGTTTGGTAGAAATCCACACGCGCGTTCGACCAAATGCACCATTTGCATGCATATCGTGTGGTTTTGCAGAAAACTGCATCCGCGTCTACCAAAAGATGCATATGCATGCTTAAAACGCGTTCTGGCACAAATCCATGTGCGGGTTCTAAAAAGAGCAGCATTGGCATGCTTTTCACGTCGTTTGGTAGAAATCCACACGCGCGTTCTGCCAAAAGCACCATTTGCATGCATATCGTGTGGTTTTGCAGAAAACTGCATCCGCGTCAACCAAAAAATGCATATGCATGCTTAAAACGCGTTTCGGCACAAATCCGTGTGCGGGTGCTAAAATGAACCGCATTGGCATGCTTTTCACGTCGTTTGGTAGAAATCCACACCCGCGTTCTGCGAAAAGCACCATTTGCATGCAAATCGTGTGGTTTTGCAGAAAACTGCATCCGCCTCTGCCAAAAGATGCATATGCGTGGTTAAAACGCGTTTTGGCACAAATCCATGTGCGGGTTCTAAAAAAAGCAGCGTTGGCATGCTTTTCACGTGGTTTGGTAGAAATCCACACGCGCGTTCTGCCAAAAGCACCATTTGCATGCATATCGTGTGGTTTTGTAGAAAACTGCATCCGCGTCAACCAAAAGATGCATATGCATGCTTAAAACGCGTTTCGGCACAAATCCATGTGTGGGTGCTAAAAAGAGCAGCATTGGCATGCTTTTCCCGTCGTTTGGTAGAAATCCACACGCGCGTTCTGCCAAAAGCATCATTTGCATGCATTTCGAGTGGTTTTGCAGAAAACTGCATCCGCGTCTACCAAAAGATGCATATGCATGCTTAAAACGCGTTTTGGCACATATCCATGTGCGGGTGCTAAAAAGAGCAGTATTGGCATGCTTTTCGCGTCGTTTGGTAGAAATCCACACGCGCGTTCTGCCAAAAGCACCATTTGCATGCATACCGTGGTTTTGCAGAACACTGCATCCGCGTCTACCAAAAGTTGCATATGCATGCTTAAAACGCGTTTTGGCACAAATCCATGTGCGGGTTCTAAAAAGAGCAGCATTGGCATGCTTTTCACGTCGTTTGGTAGAAATCCACACGCGCGTTCTGCCAAAAGCACCATTTGCATGCATATCGTGTTTTGCAGAAAACTGCATCCGCGTCTACTAAAAAAGTGCATGTGCTTGCTTAAAACGCGTTTTGGCACAAATCCATGTGCAGGTGCAAAAAGAGCAGCATCGGCATGCTTTTCACGTCGTTTGGTAGAAATCCACACGCGCGTTCTGCCAAAAGCACCATTTGCATGCATATCGTGTGGGTTTGCAGAAAACTGCATCCGCGTCTACCAAAAGTTGCATATGCATGCTTCAAACGCGTTTTGGCACAAATCCATGTGCGGGTTCTAAAAAGAGCAGCATTGGCATGCTTTTCACGTCGTTTGGTTGAAATCAACACGCGCGTTCTGCAAAAAGCACCATTTGCATGCATATCGTGTGGTTTTGCAGAAAACTGCATCCGCATCTACCGAAAGATGCATATGCATGCTTAAAACGCGTTTTGGCTCAAATCCATGTGCGGGTTCTAAAAAGAGCAGCATTGGCATGCTTTTCACGTCGTTTGGTAGAAATCCACACGCGCGTTCTGCCAAAAGCCCCATTTGCATGCATATCGTGTGGTTTTGCAGAAAACTGCATCCGCGTCTACCAAAACTTGCATATGCAAACTTAAAACGCGTTTTGGCACAAATCCATGTGCGGGTTCTAAAAAGAGCAGATTGGCCTGCTTTTCACGTCGTTTGGTAGAAATCCACACGCGCGTTCTGCCAAAAGCACCATTTGGATGCATATCGTGTGGTTTTGCAGAAAACTGCGTCCGCGTCTACCAAAAAGTGCATGTGCTTGCTTAAAACGCGTTTTGGCACAAATCCATATGCGGGTGCAAAAAGAGCAGCATTGGCATGCTTTTCACGTCGTTTGGTAGAAATCCACACGCGCGTTCTGCGAAAAGCACCATTTGCGTGTATATCGTGTGGTTTTGCAGAAAACTGCATCCGTGTCTAACAAAAGATGCATATGCATGCTTAAAACGCGTTTTGGCACAAATCCATGTGCGGGTGCTAAAAAGAGCAGCATTGGCATGCTTTTCACGTCGTTTGGTAGAAATCCACACGAGTGTTCTGCCAAAAGCACCATTTGCATGCATATCGTGTGGTTTTGCAGAAAACTGCATCCGTGTGTACTTAAAGATGCATATGCATGCTTAAAACGCGTTTTGGCACAAATCCATGTGCGGGTGCTAAAAAGAGCAGCATTGGTATGCTTCTCACGTCGTTTGGTAGAAATCCACACGCGCGTTCTGCCGAAAGCACCATTTGCATGCATATCGTGTGGTTTTGCAGAAAACTGCATCCGCATCTACCAAAAAGTGCATGTGCTTGCTTAAAACGCGTTTTGGCACAAATCCATGTGCAGGTGCTAAAAAGAGCAGCATCGGCATGCTTTGCACGTCGTTTGGTAGAACTCCACACGCGCGTTCTGCCAAAAGCACCATTTGCTTGCATATCGTGTGGTTTTGCAGAAAACTGCATCCGCGTCTACCAAAAGTTGCATATGCCTGCTTAAAACGCGTTTTGGCACAAATCCATGAGCGGGTTCTAAAAAGAGCAGCATTGGCATGCTTTTCACGTCGTGTGGTAGAAATCCACGTGCGCGTTCTGCCAAAAGCACCCTTTGAATGCATATCGTGTGGTTTTGCAGAAAACTGCATCCGCATCTACCAAAAAGTGCATGCGCTTGCTTAAAACGCGTTTTGGCACAAATCCATGTGCAGGTGCTAAAAAGAGCAGCATCGGCATGCTTTTCACGTCGTTTGGTAGAACTCCACACGCGCGTTCTGCCAAAAGCACCATTTGCAAGCATACCGTGTGGTTTTGCAGAAAACTGCATCCGCGTCTACCAAAAGATGCATATGCATGCCTAAAACGCGTTCTGGTACAAATCCATGTGCGGGTTCTAAAAAGAGCAGCATTGGCATGCTTTTCACGTCGTCTGGTAGAAATCCACACGCGCGTTCGGCCAAAAGCACCATTTCCATGCATATCGTGTGGTTTTGCAGAAAACTGCATCCGCGTCAACCAAAAGATGCATATGCATGCTTAAAACGCGTTTCGGCACAAATCCATGTGCGGGTGCTAAAATGAGCAGCATTGGCATGCTTTTCACGTCGTTTGGTAGAAATCCACACGCGCGTTCTGCCAAAAGCACCATTTGCATGCATATCGTGTGGTTTTGCAGAAAACTGCATCCGCGTCTACCAAAAGATGCATATGCGTGGTTAAAACGCGTTTTGGCACAAACCCATGTGCGGGTTCTAAAAAGAGCAGCGTTGGCATGCTTTTCACCTGGTTTGGTAGAAATCTACACGCGCGTTCTGCCAAAAGCACCATTTGCATGCATATCGTGTGGTTTTGCAGAAAACTGCATCCGCGTCAACCAAAAGATGCATATGCATGCTCAAAACGCGTTTCGGGAAAAATCCATGTGCGGGTGCTAAAAAGAGCAGCATTGGCATGCTTTTCGCGTCGTTTGGTAGAAATCCACACGCGCGTTCTGCCAAAAGCACCATTTCCATGCATACCGTGGTTTTGCAGAAAACTGCATCCGCGTCTACCAAAAGTTGCATATGCATGCTTAAAACGCGTTTTGGCACAAATCCATGTGCGGGTTCTAAAAAGAGTAGCATTGGCATGCTTTTCACGTCGTTTGGGAGAAATCCACACGGGCGTTCTGCCAAAAGCACCATTTGCATGCATATCGTGTGGTTTTGCAGAAAACTGCATCCCCGTCAACCAAAAGATGCATATGCATGCTTAAAACGCGTTTCGGCACAAATCCATGTGCGGGTGCTAAAAAGAGCAGCATTGGCATGCTTTTCACGTCGTTTGGTAGAAATCGACACGCGCGTTCGGCCAAAAGCACCATTTGCATGCATATCATGTGGTTTTGCAGAAAACTGCATCCGCGTCTAGCAAAAGTTGCATATGCATGCTTAAAACGCGTTTTGGCACAAATCCATGTGCGGGTTCTAAAAAGAGCAGCATTGGCATGCTTTTCACGTCGTTTGGTAGAAATCCACACGCGCGTTCTGCCAAAAGCACCATTTGCATGCATATCGTGTGGTTTTGCAGAAAACTGTATCCGCGTCTACCAAAAGATGCATATGCATGCTTAAAACGCGTTTTGGCACAAATCCATGTGCGGGTGCTGAAAAGAGCAGCATTGGCATGCTTTTCACGTCGTTTGGTAGAAATCCACCCGCGCGTTCTGCCAAAAGCACCATTTGCATGCATATCGTGTGGTTTTGCAGAAAACTGCATCCGCGTCTACCAAATGGTGCAGATGCATGCTTAAAACGCGTTTTGGCACAAATCCATGTGCGGGTTCTAAAAAGAGCAGCATTTGCATGCTTTTCACGTCGTTTGGTAGAAATCCACACGCGCGTTCCGCCAAAAGCACCATTTGCATGCATATCGTGTGGTTTTGCAGAAAACTGCATCCGCGTCTACCAAAAGGTGCAGGTGCATGCTTAAAACGCGTTTTGGCACAAATCCATGTGCGGGTGCTAAAAAGAGCAGCATTGGCATGCTTTTCACGACGTTTGGTAGAAATCCACACGCGCGTTCTGCCAAAAGCACCATTTGCATGCATATCGTGTGGTTTTGCAGAAAACTGCATCCGCGTCTACCAAAAAAGTGCATGTGCTTGCTTAAAACGCGTTCTGGTACAAATCCATGTGCGGGTTCTAAAAGAGCAGCATTGGCATGCTTTTCACGTCGTTTGGTAGAAATCCACACGCGCGTTCGACCAAATGCACCATTTGCATGCATATCGTGTGGTTTTGCAGAAAACTGCATCCGCGTCTACCAAAAGATGCATATGCATGCTTAAAACGCGTTCTGGCACAAATCCATGTGCGGGTTCTAAAAAGAGCAGCATTGGCATGCTTTTCACGTCGTTTGGTAGAAATCCACACGCGCGTTCTGCCAAAAGCACCATTTGCATGCATATCATGTGGTTTTGCAGAAAACTGCATCCGCGTCAACCAAAAAATGCATATGCATGCTTAAAACGCGTTTCGGCACAAATCCATGTGCGGGTGCTAAAATGAACCGCATTGGCATGCTTTTCACGTCGTTTGGTAGAAATCCACACCCGCGTTCTGCGAAAAGCACCATTTGCATGCAAATCGTGTGGTTTTGCAGAAAACTGCATCCGCCTCTGCCAAAAGATGCATATGCGTGGTTAAAACGCGTTTTGGCACAAATCCATGTGCGGGTTCTAAAAAAAGCAGCGTTGGCATGCTTTTCACGTGGTTTGGTAGAAATCCACACGCGCGTTCTGCCAAAAGCACCATTTGCATGCATATCGTGTGGTTTTGCAGAAAACTGCATCCGCGTCAACCAAAAGATGCATATGCATGCTTAAAACGCGTTTCGGCACAAATCCATGTGTGGGTGCTAAAAAGAGAAGCATTGGCATGCTTTTCCCGTCGTTTGGTAGAAATCCACACGCGCGTTCTGCCAAAAGCATCATTTGCATGCATTTCGAGTGGTTTTGCAGAAAACTGCATCCGCGTCTACCAAAAGATGCATATGCATGCTTAAAACGCGTTTTGGCACATATCCATGTGCGGGTGCTAAAAAGAGCAGTATTGGCATGCTTTTCGCGTCGTTTGGTAGAAATCCACACGCGCGTTCTGCCAAAAGCACCATTTGCATGCATACCGTGGTTTTGCAGAACGCTGCATCCGCGTCTACCTAAAGTTGCATATGCATGCTTAAAACACGTTTTGGCACAAATCCATGTGCGGGTTCTAAAAAGAGCAGCATTGGCATGCTTTTCACGTCGTTTGGTAGAAATCCACACGCGCGTTCTGCCAAAAGCACCATTTGCATGCATATCGTGTGGTTTTGCAGAAAACTGCATCCGCGTCTACCAAAAGTTGCATATGCATGCTTCAAACGCGTTTTGGCACAAATCCATGTGCGGGTTCTAAAAAGAGCAGCATTGGCATGCTTTTCACGTCGTTTGGTAGAAATCAACACGCGCGTTCTGCAAAAAGCACCATTTGCATGCATATCGTGTGGTTTTGCAGAAAACTGCATCCGCGTCAACCAAAAGATGCATATGCATGCTTAAAACGCGTTTCGGCACAAATCCATGTGCGGGTGCTAAAATGAGCAGCATTGGCATGCTTTTCACGTCGTTTGGTAGAAATCCACACGCGCGTTCTGCCAAAAGCACCATTTGCATGCATATCGTGTGGTTTTGCAGAAAACTGCATCCGCGTCTACCAAAAGTTGCATATGCATGCTTCAAACGCGTTTTGGCACAAATCCATGTGCGGGTTCTAAAAAGAGCAGCATTGGCATGCTTTTCACGTCGTTTGGTAGAAATCCACACGCGCGTTCGGCCAAAAGCACCATTTCCATGCATATCGTGTGGTTTTGCAGAAAACTGCATCCGCGTCAACCAAAAGATGCATATGCATGCTTAAAACGCGTTTCGGCACAAATCCATGTGCGGGTGCTAAAATGAGCAGCATTGGCATGCTTTTCACGTCGTTTGGTAGAAATCCACACGCGCGTTCTGCCAAAAGCACCATTTGCATGCATATCGTGTGGTTTTGCAGAAAACTGCATCCGCGTCTACCAAAAGATGCATATGCGTGGTTAAAACGCGTTTTGGCACAAACCCATGTGCGGGTTCTAAAAAGAGCAGCGTTGGCATGCTTTTCACCTGGTTTGGTAGAAATCCACACGCGCGTTCTGCCAAAAGCACCATTTGCATGCATATCGTGTGGTTTTGCAGAAAACTGCATCCGCGTCAACCAAAAGATGCATATGCATGCTCAAAACGCGTTTCGGCAAAAATCCATGTGCGGGTGCTAAAAAGAGCAGCATTGGCATGCTTTTCGCGTCGTTGGTAGAAATCCACACGCGTGTTCTGCCAAAAGCACCATTTCCATGCATACCGTGGTTTTGCAGAAAACTGCATCCGCGTCTACCAAAAGTTGCATATGCATGCTTAAAACGCGTTTTGGCACAAATCCATGTTGCGGGTTCTAAAAAGAGCAGCATTGGCATGCTTTTCACGTCGTTTGGGAGAAATCCACACGGGCGTTCTGCCAAAAGCACCAGTTGCATGCATATCGTGTGGTTTTGCAGAAAACTGCATCCCCGTCAACCAAAAGATGCATATGCATGCTTAAAACGCGTTTCGGCACAAATCCATGTGCGGGTGCTAAAAAGAGCAGCATTGGCATGCTTTTCACGTCGTTTGGTAGAAATCGACACGCGCGTTCGGCCAAAAGCACCATTTGCATGCATATCATGTGGTTTTGCAGAAAACTGCATCCGCGTCTAGCAAAAGTTGCATATGCATGCTTAAAACGCGTTTTGGCACAAATCCATGTGCGGGTTCTAAAAAGAGCAGCATTGGCATGCTTTTCACGTCGTTTGGTAGAAATCCACACGCGCGTTCTGCCAAAAGCACCATTTGCATGCATAACGTGTGGTTTTGCAGAAAACTGCATCCGCGTCTACCAAAAGATGCATATGCATGCTTAAAACGCGTTTTGGCACAAATCCATGTGCGGGTGCTGAAAAGAGCAGCATTGGCATGCTTTTCACGTCGTTTGGTAGAAATCCACCCGCGCGTTCTGCCAAAAGCATCATTTGCATGCATATCGTGTGATTTTGCAGAAAACTGCATCCGCGTCTACCAAAAGGTGCAGGTGCATGCTTAAAACGCGTTTTGGCACAAATCCATGTGCGGGTGCTAAAAAGAGCAGCATTGGCATGCTTTTCACGACGTTTGGTAGAAATCCACACGCGCGTTCTGCCAAAAGCACCATTTGCATGCATATCGTGTGGTTTTGCAGAAAACTGCATCCGCGTCTACCAAAAAAGTGCATGTGCTTGCTTAAAACGCGTTCTGGTACAAATCCATGTGCGGGTGCTAAAATGAACCGCATTGGCATGCTTTTCACGTCGTTTGGTAGAAATCCACACCCGCGTTCTGCGAAAAGCACCATTTGCATGCAAATCGTGTGGTTTTGCAGAAAACTGCATCCGCCTCTGCCAAAAGATGCATATGCGTGGTTAAAACGCGTTTTGGCACAAATCCATGTGCGGGTTCTAAAAAAAGCAGCGTTGGCATGCTTTTCACGTGGTTTGGTAGAAATCCACACGCGCGTTCTGCCAAAAGCACCATTTGCATGCATATCGTGTGGTTTTGCAGAAAACTGCATCCGCGTCAACCAAAAGATGCATATGCATGCTTAAAACGCGTTTCGGCACAAATCCATGTGTGGGTGCTAAAAAGAGCAGCATTGGCATGCTTTTCCCGTCGTTTGGTAGAAATCCACACGCGCGTTCTGCCAAAAGCATCATTTGCATGCATTTCGAGTGGTTTTGCAGAAAACTGCATCCGCGTCTACCAAAAGATGCATATGCATGCTTAAAACGCGTTTTGGCACATATCCATGTGCGGGTGCTAAAAAGAGCAGTATTGGCATGCTTTTCGCGTCGTTTGGTAGAAATCCACACGCGCGTTCTGCCAAAAGCACCATTTGCATGCATACCGTGGTTTTGCAGAACACTGCATCCGCGTCTACCAAAAGTTGCATATGCATGCTTAAAACGCGTTTCGGCACAAATCCATGTGCGGGTGCTAAAATGAACCGCATTGGCATGCTTTTTCACGTCGTTTGGTAGAAATCCACACCCGCGTTCTGCGAAAAGCACCATTTGCATGCAAATCGTGTGGTTTTGCAGAAAACTGCATCCGCCTCTGCCAAAAGATGCATATGCGTGGTTAAAACGCGTTTTGGCACAAATCCATGTGCGGGTTCTAAAAAAAGCAGCGTTGGCATGCTTTTCACGTGGTTTGGTAGAAATCCACACGCGCGTTCTGCCAAAAGCACCATTTGCATGCATATCGTGTGGTTTTGCAGAAAACTGCATCCGCGTCTACCAAAAGTTGCATATGCATGCTTCAAACGCGTTTTGGCACAAATCCATGTGCGGGTTCTAAAAAGAGCAGCATTGGCATGCTTTTCACGTCGTTTGGTAGAAATCAACACGCGCGTTCTGCAAAAAGCACCATTTGCATGCATATCGTGTGGTTTTGCAGAAAACTGCATCCGCGTCAACCAAAAGATGCATATGCATGCTTAAAACGCGTTTCGGCACAAATCCATGTGCGGGTGCTAAAATGAGCAGCATTGGCATGCTTTTCACGTCGTTTGGTAGAAATCCACACGCGCGTTCGGCCAAAAGCACCATTTGCATGCATATCGTGTGGTTTTGCAGAAAACTGCATCCGCGTCTACCAAAAGTTGCATATGCATGCTTCAAACGCGTTTTGGCACAAATCCATGTGCGGGTTCTAAAAAGAGCAGCATTGGCATGCTTTTGACGTCGTTTGGTAGAAATCAACACGCGCGTTCTGCAAAAAGCACCATTTGCATGCATATCGTGTGGTTTTGCAGAAAACTGCATCCGCGTCTAGCAAAAGATGCATATGCACGCTTAAAACGCGTTTTGGCACAAATCCATGTGCGGGTGCCAAAAAGAGCAGCATTGGCATGCTTTTCACGTCGTTTGGTAGAAATCCACACGCGCGTTCTGCCCAAAGCACCATTTGCATGCATATCGTGTGGTTTTGCAGAAAACTGATCCGCGTCTACCAAAAGATGCATATGCATGCTTAAAACGCGTTCTGGTACAAATCCATGTGCGGGTTCTAAAAAGAGCAGCATTGGCACGCTTTTCACGTCGTTTGGTAGAAATCCACACGCGCGTTCGGCCAAAAGCACCATTTCCATGCATATCGTGTGGTTTTGCAGAAAACTGCATCCGCGTCAACCAAAAGATGCATATGCATGCTTAAAACGCGTTTCGGCACAAATCCATGTGCGGGTGCTAAAATGAGCAGCATTGGCATGCTTTTCACGTCGTTTGGTAGAAATCCACACGCGCGTGCTGCCAAAAGCACCATTTGCATGGATATCGTGTGGTTTTGCAGAAAACTGCATCCGCGTCTACCAAAAGATGCATATGCGTGGTTAAAACGCGTTTTGGCACAAACCCATGTGCGGGTTCTGAAAAGAGCAGCATTGGCATGCTTTTCACGTCGTTTGGCAGAAATCCACACGCGCGTTCGGCCAAAAGCACCATTTCCATGCATATCGTGTGGTTTTGCAGAAAACTGCATCCGCGTCAACCAAAAGATGCATATGCATGCTTAAAACGCGTTTCGGCACAAATCCATGTGCGGGTGCTAAAATGAGCAGCATTGGCATGCTTTTCACGTCGTTTGGTAGAAATCCACACGCGCGTTCTGCCAAAAGCACCATTTGCATGCATATCGTGTGGTTTTGCAGAAAACTGCATCCGCGTCAACCAAAAGATGCATATGCATGCTCAAAACGCGTTTCGGCAAAAATCCATGTGCGGGTGCTAAAAAGAGCAGCATTGGCATGCTTTTCACGTCGTTTGGTAGAAATCCACACGCGCGTTCTGCCAAAAGCACCATTTGCATGCATATCGTGTGGTTTTGCAGAAAACTGCATCCGCGTCTACCAAAAGTTGCATATGCATGCTTCAAACGCGTTTTGGCACAAATCCATGTGCGGGTTCTAAACAGAGCAGCATTGGCATGCTTTTCACGTCGTTTGGTAGAAATCCACACGGGCGTTCTGCCAAAAGCACCATTTGCATGCATATCGTGTGGTTTTGCAGAAAACTGCATCCCCGTCAACCAAAAGATGCATATGCATGCTTAAAACGCGTTTCGGCACAAATCCATGTGCGTGTGCTAAAAAGAGCAGCATTGGCATGCTTTTCACGTCGTTTGGTAGAAATCAACACGCGCGTTCTGCAAAAAGCACCATTTGCATGCATATCGTGTGGTTTTCCAGAAAACTGCATCCGCGTCAACCAAAAGATGCATATGCATGCTTAAAACGCGTTTCGGCACAAATCCATGTGCGGGTGCTAAAATGAGCAGCATTGGCATGCTTTTCACGTCGTTTGGTAGAAATCCACACGCGCGTTCTGCCAAAAGCACCATTTGCATGCATATCATGTGGTTTTGCAGAAAACTGCATCCGCGTCTAGCAAAAGTTGCATATGCATGCTTAAAACGCGTTTTGGCACAAATCCATGTGCGGGTTCTAAAAAGAGCAGCATTGGCATGCTTTTCACGTCGTTTGGTAGAAATCCACACGCGCGTTCTGCCAAAAGCACCATTTGCATGCATATCGTGTGGTTTTGCAGAAAACTGCATCCGCGTCTAGCAAAAGATGCATATGCACGCTTAAAACGCGTTTTGGCACAAATCCATGTGCGGGTGCTAAAAAGAGCAGCATTGGCATGCTTTTCACGTCGTTTGGTAGAAATCCACACGCGCGTTCTGCCAAAAGCACCATTTGCATGCATATCGTGTGGTTTTGCAGAAAACTGCATCCGCGTCTACCAAAAGATGCATATGCATGCTTAAAACGCGTTCTGGTACAAATCCATGTGCTGGTTCTAAAAAGAGCAGCATTGGCATGCTTTTCACGTCGTTTGGTAGAAATCCACACGCGCGTTCGGCCCAAAGCCCCATTTCCATGCATATCGTGTGGTTTTGCAGAAAACTGCATCCGCGTCAACCAAAAGATGCATATGCATGCTTAAAACGCGTTTCGGCACAAATCCATGTGCGGGTGCTAAAATGAGCAGCATTGGCATGCTTTTCACGTCGTTTGGTAGAAATCCACACGCGCGTGCTGCCAAAAGCACCATTTGCATGCATATCGTGTGGTTTTGCAGAAAACTGCATCCGCGTCTACCAAAAGATGCATATGCGTGGTTAAAACGCGTTTTGGCACAAACCCATGTGCGGGTTCTAAAAAGAGCAGCGTTGGCATGCTTTTCACGTGGTTTGGTAGAAATCCACACGCGCGTTCTGCCAAAAGACCATTTCCATGCATATCGTGTGGTTTTGCAGAAAACTGCACCCGCGTCAACCAAAAGATGCATATGCATGCTTAAAACGCGTTTGGGCACAAATCCATGTGCGGGTGCTAAAATGAGCAGCATTGGCATGCTTTTCACGTCGTTTGGTAGAAATCCACACGCGCGTGCTGCCAAAAGCACCATTTGCATGCATATCGTGTGGTTTTGCAGAAAACTGCATCCGCGTCTACCAAAAGATGCATATGCGTGGTTAAAACGCGTTTTGGCACAAACCCATGTGCGGGTTCTAAAAAGAGCAGCGTTGGCATGCTTTTCACGTGGTTTGGTAGAAATCCACACGCGCGTTCTGCCAAAAGACCATTTGCATGCATATCGTGTGGTTTTGCAGAAAACTGCATCCGCGTCAACCAAAAGATGCATATGCATGCTAAAAACGCGTTTCGGCAAATATCCATGTGGGGGTGCTAAAAAGAGCAGCATTGGCATGCTTTTCGCGTCGTTTGGTAGAAATCCACACGCGCGTTCTGCCAAAAGCACCATTTGCATGCATACCGTGGTTTTGCAGAAAACTGCATCCGCGTCTACTAAAAAAGTGCATGTGCTTGCTTAAAACGCGTTTTGGCACAAATTCATGTGCAGGTGCAAAAAGAGCAGCATCGGCATGCTTTTCACGTCGTTTGGTAGAAATCCACACGCGCGTTCTGCCAAAAGCACCATTTGCATGCATATCGTGTGGTTTTGCAGAAAACTGCATCCGCGTCTACCAAAAGTTGCATATGCATGCTTCAAACGCGTTTTGGCACAAATCCATGTGCGGGTTCTAAAAAGAGCAGCATTGGCATGCTTTTCACGTCGTTTGGTAGAAATCAACACGCGCGTTCTGCAAAAAGCACCATTTGCATGCATATCGTGTGGTTTTGCAGAAAACTGCATCCGCATCTACCGAAAGATGCATATGCATGCTTAAAACGCGTTTTGGCTCAAATCCATGTGCGGGTTCTAAAAAGAGCAGCATTGGCATGCTTTTCACGTCGTTTGGTAGAAATCCACACGCGCGTTCTGCCAAAAGCCCCATTTGCATGCATATCGTGTGGTTTTGCAGAAAACTGCATCCGCGTCTACCAAAACTTGCATATGCAAACTTAAAACGCGTTTTGGCACAAATCCATGTGCGGGTTCTAAAAAGAGCAGATTAGCCTGCTTTTCACGTCGTTTGGTAGAAATCCACACGCGCGTTCTGCCAAAAGCACCATTTGGATGCATATCGTGTGGTTTTGCAGAAAACTGCGTCCGCGTCTACCAAAAAGTGCATGTGCTTGCTTAAAACGCGTTTTGGCACAAATCCATGTGCGGGTGCAAAAAGAGCAGCATTGGCATGCTTTTCACGTCGTTTGGTAGAAATCCACACGCGCGTTCTGCGAAAAGCACCATTTGCGTGCATATTGTGTGGTTTTGCAGAAAACTGCATCCGTGTCTAACAAAAGATGCATATGCATGCTTAAAACGCGCTTTGGCACAAATCCATGTGCGGGTGCTAAAAAGAGCAGCATTGGCATGCTTTTCACGTCGTTTGGTAGAAATCCACACGCGCGTTCTGCCAAAAGCACCATTTGCATGCATATCGTGTGGTTTTGCAGAAAACTGCATCCGCGTCTACCAAAAGATGCATATGCGTGGTTAAAACGCGTTTTGGCACAAACCCATGTGCGGGTTCTAAAAAGAGCAGCGTTGGCATGCTTTTCACGTGGTTTGGTAGAAATCCACACGCGCGTTCTGCCAAAAGCACCATTTGCATGCATATCGTGTGGTTTTGCAGAAAACTGCATCCGCGTCAACCAAAAGATGCATATGCATGCTCAAAACGCGTTTTGGCACAAATCCATGTGCGGGTGCTGAAAAGAGCAGCATTGGCATGCTTTTCACGTCGTTTGGTAGAAATCCACCCGCGTGTTCTGCCAAAAGCACCATTTGCATGCATATCGTGTGGTTTTGCAGAAAACTGCATCCGCGTCTACCAAATGGTGCAGATGCATGCTTAAAACGCGTTTTGGCCCAAATCCATGTGCGGGTTCTAAAAAGAGCAGCATTGGCATGCTTTTCACGTCGTTTGGAAGAAATCCACACGCGCGTTCTGCCAAAAGCACCATTTGCATGCATATCGTGTGGTTTTGCAGAAAACTGCATCCGCGTCTACCAAAAGATGCATATGCATGCTTAAAACGCGTTTTGGCACAAATCCATGTGCGGGTGCCAAAAAGAGCAGCATTGGCATGCTTTTCACGTCGTTTGGTAGAAATCCACACGCGCGTTCTGCCCAAAGCACCATTTGCATGCATATCGTGTGGTTTTGCAGAAAACTGCATCCGCGTCTACCAAAAGATGCATATGCATGCTTAAAACGCGTTCTGGTACAAATCCATGTGCGGGTTCTAAAAAGAGCAGCATTGGCACGCTTTTCACGTCGTTTGGTAGAAATCCACACGCGCGTTCGGCCAAAAGCACCATTTCCATGCATATCGTGTGGTTTTGCAGAAAACTGCATCCGCGTCAACCAAAAGATGCATATGCATGCTTAAAACGCGTTTCGGCACAAATCCATGTGCGGGTGCTAAAATGAGCAGCATTGGCATGCTTTTCACGTCGTTTGGTAGAAATCCACACGCGCGTGCTGCCAAAAGCACCATTTGCATGGATATCGTGTGGTTTTGCAGAAAACTGCATCCGCGTCTACCAAAAGATGCATATGCGTGGTTAAAACGCGTTTTGGCACAAACCCATGTGCGGGTTCTGAAAAGAGCAGCATTGGCATGCTTTTCACGTCGTTTGGCAGAAATCCACACGCGCGTTCGGCCAAAAGCACCATTTCCATGCATATCGTGTGGTTTTGCAGAAAACTGCATCCGCGTCAACCAAAAGATGCATATGCATGCTTAAAACGCGTTTCGGCACAAATCCATGTGCGGGTGCTAAAATGAGCAGCATTGGCATGCTTTTCACGTCGTTTGGTAGAAATCCACACGCGCGTTCTGCCAAAAGCACCATTTGCATGCATATCGTGTGGTTTTGCAGAAAACTGCATCCGCGTCAACCAAAAGATGCATATGCATGCTCAAAACGCGTTTCGGCAAAAATCCATGTGCGGGTGCTAAAAAGAGCAGCATTGGCATGCTTTTCACGTCGTTTGGTAGAAATCCACACGCGCGTTCTGCCAAAAGCACCATTTGCATGCATATCGTGTGGTTTTGCAGAAAACTGCATCCGCGTCTACCAAAAGTTGCATATGCATGCTTCAAACGCGTTTTGGCACAAATCCATGTGCGGGTTCTAAACAGAGCAGCATTGGCATGCTTTTCACGTCGTTTGGTAGAAATCCACACGGGCGTTCTGCCAAAAGCACCATTTGCATGCATATCGTGTGGTTTTGCAGAAAACTGCATCCCCGTCAACCAAAAGATGCATATGCATGCTTAAAACGCGTTTCGGCACAAATCCATGTGCGTGTGCTAAAAAGAGCAGCATTGGCATGCTTTTCACGTCGTTTGGTAGAAATCAACACGCGCGTTCTGCAAAAAGCACCATTTGCATGCATATCGTGTGGTTTTGCAGAAAACTGCATCCGCGTCAACCAAAAGATGCATATGCATGCTTAAAACGCGTTTCGGCACAAATCCATGTGCGGGTGCTAAAATGAGCAGCATTGGCATGCTTTTCACGTCGTTTGGTAGAAATCCACACGCGCGTTCTGCCAAAAGCACCATTTGCATGCATATCATGTGGTTTTGCAGAAAACTGCATCCGCGTCTAGCAAAAGTTGCATATGCATGCTTAAAACGCGTTTTGGCACAAATCCATGTGCGGGTTCTAAAAAGAGCAGCATTGGCATGCTTTTCACGTCGTTTGGTAGAAATCCACACGCGCGTTCTGCCAAAAGCACCATTTGCATGCATATCGTGTGGTTTTGCAGAAAACTGCATCCGCGTCTAGCAAAAGATGCATATGCACGCTTAAAACGCGTTTTGGCACAAATCCATGTGCGGGTGCTAAAAAGAGCAGCATTGGCATGCTTTTCACGTCGTTTGGTAGAAATCCACACGCGCGTTCTGCCAAAAGCACCATTTGCATGCATATCGTGTGGTTTTGCAGAAAACTGCATCCGCGTCTACCAAAAGATGCATATGCATGCTTAAAACGCGTTCTGGTACAAATCCATGTGCTGGTTCTAAAAAGAGCAGCATTGGCATGCTTTTCACGTCGTTTGGTAGAAATCCACACGCGCGTTCGGCCCAAAGCCCCATTTCCATGCATATCGTGTGGTTTTGCAGAAAACTGCATCCGCGTCAACCAAAAGATGCATATGCATGCTTAAAACGCGTTTCGGCACAAATCCATGTGCGGGTGCTAAAATGAGCAGCATTGGCATGCTTTTCACGTCGTTTGGTAGAAATCCACACGCGCGTGCTGCCAAAAGCACCATTTGCATGCATATCGTGTGGTTTTGCAGAAAACTGCATCCGCGTCTACCAAAAGATGCATATGCGTGGTTAAAACGCGTTTTGGCACAAACCCATGTGCGGGTTCTAAAAAGAGCAGCGTTGGCATGCTTTTCACGTGGTTTGGTAGAAATCCACACGCGCGTTCTGCCAAAAGACCATTTCCATGCATATCGTGTGGTTTTGCAGAAAACTGCATCCGCGTCAACCAAAAGATGCATATGCATGCTTAAAACGCGTTTGGGCACAAATCCATGTGCGGGTGCTAAAATGAGCAGCATTGGCATGCTTTTCACGTCGTTTGGTAGAAATCCACACGCGCGTGCTGCCAAAAGCACCATTTGCATGCATATCGTGTGGTTTTGCAGAAAACTGCATCCGCGTCTACCAAAAGATGCATATGCGTGGTTAAAACGCGTTTTGGCACAAACCCATGTGCGGGTTCTAAAAAGAGCAGCGTTGGCATGCTTTTCACGTGGTTTGGTAGAAATCCACACGCGCGTTCTGCCAAAAGACCATTTGCATGCATATCGTGTGGTTTTGCAGAAAACTGCATCCGTGTCAACCAAAAGATGCATATGCATGCTAAAAACGCGTTTCGGCAAAAATCCATGTGCGGGTGCTAAAAAGAGCAGCATTGGCATGCTTTTCGCGTCGTTTGGTAGAAATCCACACGCGCGTTCTGCCAAAAGCACCATTTGCATGCATACCGTGGTTTTGCAGAAAACTGCATCCGCGTCTACTAAAAAAGTGCATGTGCTTGCTTAAAACGCGTTTTGGCACAAATTCATGTGCAGGTGCAAAAAGAGCAGCATCGGCATGCTTTTCACGTCGTTTGGTAGAAATCCACACGCGCGTTCTGCCAAAAGCACCATTTGCATGCATATCGTGTGGTTTTGCAGAAAACTGCATCCGCGTCTACCAAAAGTTGCATATGCATGCTTCAAACGCGTTTTGGCACAAATCCATGTGCGGGTTCTAAAAAGAGCAGCATTGGCATGCTTTTCACGTCGTTTGGTAGAAATCAACACGCGCGTTCTGCAAAAAGCACCATTTGCATGCATATCGTGTGGTTTTGCAGAAAACTGCATCCGCATCTACCGAAAGATGCATATGCATGCTTAAAACGCGTTTTGGCTCAAATCCATGTGCGGGTTCTAAAAAGAGCAGCATTGGCATGCTTTTCACGTCGTTTGGTAGAAATCCACACGCGCGTTCTGCCAAAAGCCCCATTTGCATGCATATCGTGTGGTTTTGCAGAAAACTGCATCCGCGTCTACCAAAACTTGCATATGCAAACTTAAAACGCGTTTTGGCACAAATCCATGTGCGGGTTCTAAAAAGAGCAGATTGGCCTGCTTTTCACGTCGTTTGGTAGAAATCCACACGCGCGTTCTGCCAAAAGCACCATTTGGATGCATATCGTGTGGTTTTGCAGAAAACTGCGTCCGCGTCTACCAAAAAGTGCATGTGCTTGCTTAAAACGCGTTTTGGCACAAATCCATGTGCGGGTGCAAAAAGAGCAGCATTGGCATGCTTTTCACGTCGTTTGGTAGAAATCCACACGCGCGTTCTGCGAAAAGCACCATTTGCGTGCATATTGTGTGGTTTTGCAGAAAACTGCATCCGTGTCTAACAAAAGATGCATATGCATGCTTAAAACGCGCTTTGGCACAAATCCATGTGCGGGTGCTAAAAAGAGCAGCATTGGCATGCTTTTCACGTCGTTTGGTAGAAATCCACACGCGCGTTCTGCCAAAAGCACCATTTGCATGCATATCGTGTGGTTTTGCAGAAAACTGCATCCGCGTCTACCAAAAGATGCATATGCGTGGTTAAAACGCGTTTTGGCACAAACCCATGTGCGGGTTCTAAAAAGAGCAGCGTTGGCATGCTTTTCACGTGGTTTGGTAGAAATCCACACGCGCGTTCTGCCAAAAGCACCATTTGCATGCATATCGTGTGGTTTTGCAGAAAACTGCATCCGCGTCAACCAAAAGATGCATATGCATGCTCAAAACGCGTTTTGGCACAAATCCATGTGCGGGTGCTGAAAAGAGCAGCATTGGCATGCTTTTCACGTCGTTTGGTAGAAATCCACCCGCGTGTTCTGCCAAAAGCACCATTTGCATGCATATCGTGTGGTTTTGCAGAAAACTGCATCCGCGTCTACCAAATGGTGCAGATGCATGCTTAAAACGCGTTTTGGCCCAAATCCATGTGCGGGTTCTAAAAAGAGCAGCATTGGCATGCTTTTCACGTCGTTTGGAAGAAATCCACACGCGCGTTCTGCCAAAAGCACCATTTGCATGCATATCGTGTGGTTTTGCAGAAAACTGCATCCGCGTCTACCAAAAGATGCATATGCATGCTTAAAACGCGTTTTGGCACAAATCCATGTGCGGGTGCTAAACAGAGCAGCATTGGCATGCTTTTCACGTCGTTTGGTAGAAATCCACACGCGCGTTCTGCCAAAAGCACCATTTGCATGCATATCGTGTGGTTTTGCAGAAAACTGCATCCGCGCCAACCAAAAGATGCATATGCATGCTTAAAACGCGTTTCGGCACAAATCCATGTGCGGGTGCTAAAATGAACAGCATTTTCATGCTTTTCACGTCGTTTGGTAGAAATCCACACACGCGTTCTGCGAAAAGCACCATTTGCATGCATATCGTGTGGTTTTGCAGAAAACTGCATCCACCTCTGCCAAAAGATGCATATGCGTGGTTAAAACGCGTTTTGGCACAAATCCATGTGCGGGTGCTAAAAAGACCAGTATTGGCATGCTTTTCACGTCGTTTGGTAGAAATCCACACGCGCGTTCTGCCAAAAGCACCATTTGCATGCATATCGTGTGGTTTTGCAGAAAACTGCATCCGCGTCTACCAAAAGGTGCAGGTGCATGCTTAAAACGCGTTTTGGCACAAATCCATGTGCGGGTGCTAAAAAGAGCTGCATTGGCATGCTTTTCACGACGTTTGGTAGAAATCCACACGCGCGTTCTGCCAAAAGCACCATTTGCATGCATATCGTGTTTTGCAGAAAACTGCATCCGCGTCTACTAAAAAAGTGCATGTGCTTGCTTAAAACGCGTTTTGGCACAAATTCATGTGCAGGTGCAAAAAGAGCAGCATCGGCATGCTTTTCACGTCGTTTGGTAGAAATCCACACGCGCGTTCTGCCAAAAGTACCATTTGCATGCATATCGTGTGGTTTTGCAGAAAACTGCATCCGCGTCTACCAAAAGTTGCATATGCATGCTTCAAACGCGTTTTGGCACAAATCCATGTGCGGGTTCTAAAAAGAGCTGCATTAGCATGCTTTTCACGTCGTTTGGTAGAAATCAACACGCGCGTTCTGCAAAAAGCACCATTTGCATGCATATCGTGTGGTTTTGCAGAAAACTGCATCCGAATCTACCGAAAGATGAATATGCATGCTTAAAACGCGTTTTGGCTCAAATCCATGTGCGGGTTCTAAAAAGAGCAGCATTGGCATGCTTTTCACGTCGTTTGGTAGAAATCCACACGCGCCTTCTGCCAAAAGCCCCATTTGCATGCATATCGTGTGGTTTTGCAGAAAACTGCATCCGCGTCTACCAAAACTTGCATATGCAAACTTAAAACGCGTTTTGGCACAAATCCATGTGCGGGTTCTAAAAAGAGCAGATTGGCCTGCTTTTCACGTCGTTTGGTAGAAATCCACACGCGCGTTCTGCCAAAAGCACCATTTGGATGCATATCGTGTGGTTTTGCAGAAAACTGCGTCCGCGTCTACCAAAAAGTGCATGTGCTTGCTTAAAACGCGTTTTGGCACAAATCCATGTGCGGGTGCAAAAAGAGCAGCATTGGCATGCTTTTCACGTCGTTTGGTAGAAATCCACACGCGCGTTCTGCGAAAAGCACAATTTGCGTGCATATTGTGTGGTTTTGCAGAAAACTGCATCCGTGTCTAACAAAAGATGCATATGCATGCTTAAAACGCGTTTTGGCACAAATCCATGTGCGGGTGCTAAAAAGAGCAGCATTGGCATGCTTTTCACGTCGTTTGGTAGAAATCCACACGTGTGTTCTGCCAAAAGCACCATTTGCATGCATATCGTGTGGTTTTGCAGAAAACTGCATCCGTGTGTACTTAAAGATGCATATGCATGCTTAAAACGCGTTTTGGCACAAATCCATGTGCGGGTGCTAAAAAGAGCAGCATTGGTATGCTTCTCACGTCGTTTGGTAGAAATCCACACGCGCGTTCTGCGAAAAGCACCATTTGCATGCATATCGTGTGGTTTTGCAGAAAACTGCATCCGCATCTACCAAAAAGTGCATGTGCTTGCTTAAAACGCGTTTTGGCACAAATCCATGTGCAGGTGCTAAAAAGAGCAGCATCGGCATGCTTTGCACGTCGTTTGGTAGAACTCCACACGCGCGTTCTGCCAAAAGCACCATTTGCTTGCATATCGTGTGGTTTTGCAGAAAACTGCATCCGCGTCTACCAAAAGTTGCATATGCCTGCTTAAAACGCGTTTTGGCACAAATCCATGAGCGGGTTCTAAAAAGAGCAGCATTGGCATGCTTTTCACGTCCTGTGGTAGAAATCCACACGCGCGTTCTGCCAAAAGCACCATTTGCATGCATATCGTGTGGTTTTGCAGAAAACTGCATCCGCCTCTGCCAAAAGATGCATATGCGTGGTTAAAACGCGTTTTGGCACAAATCCATGTGCGGGTGCTAAAAAGAGCAGTATTGGCATGCTTTTCACGTCGTTTGGTAGAAATCCACACGCGCGTTCTGCCAAAAGCACCATTTGCATGCATATCGTGTGGTTTTGCAGAAAACTGCATCCGCGTCTACCAAAAGTTGCATATGCCTGCTTAAAACGCGTTTTGGCACAAATCCATGAGCGGGTTCTAAAAAGAGCAGCATTGGCATGCTTTTCACGTCGTGTGGTAGAAATCCACACGCGCGTTCTGCCAAAGGCACCATTTGCATGCATATCGTGTGGTTTTGCAGAAAACTGCATCCGCGTCTACCAAAAGATGCATATGCGTGGTTAAAACGCGTTTTGGCACAAACCCATGTGCGGGTTCTAAAAAGAGCAGCGTTGGCATGCTTTTCACGTCGTTTGGTAGAAATCCACACACGCGTTCTGCGAAAAGCACCATTTGCATGCATATCGTGTGGTTTTGCAGAAAACTGCATCCGCCTCTGCCAAAAGATGCATATGCGTGGTTAAAACGCGTTTTGGCACAAATCCATGTGCGGGTGCTAAAAAGAGCAGTATTGGCATGCTTTTCACGTCGTTTGGTAGAAATCCACACGCGCGTTCTGCCAAAAGCACCATTTGCATGCATATCGTGTGGTTTTGCAGAAAACTGCATCCGCGTCTACCAAAAGGTGCAGGTGCATGTTTAAAACGCGTTTTGGCACAAATCCATGTGCGGGTGCTAAAAAGAGCAGCATTGGCATGCTTTTCACGACGTTTGGTAGAAATCCACACGCGCGTTCTGCCAAAAGCACCATTTGCATGCATATCGTGTTTTGCAGAAAACTGCATCCGCGTCTACTAAAAAAGTGCATGTGCTTGCTTAAAACGCGTTTTGGCACAAATCCATGTGCAGGTGCAAAAAGAGCAGCATCGGCATGCTTTTCACGTCGTTTGGTAGAAATCCACACGCGCGTTCTGCCAAAAGCACCATTTGGATGCATATCGTGTGGTTTTGCAGAAAACTGCGTCCGCGTCTACCAAAAAGTGCATGTGCTTGCTTAAAACGCGTTTTGGCACAAATCCATGTGCGGGTGCAAAAAGAGCAGCATTGGCATGCTTTTCACGTCGTTTGGTAGAAATCCACACGCGCGTTCTGCGAAAAGCACAATTTTGCGTGCATATTGTGTGGTTTTGCAGAAAACTGCATCCGTGTCTAACAAAAGATGCATATGCATGCTTAAAACGCGTTTTGGCACAAATCCATGTGCGGGTGCTAAAAAGAGCAGCATTGGCATGCTTTTCACGTCGTTTGGTAGAAATCCACACGTGTGTTCTGCCAAAAGCACCATTTGCATGCATATCGTGTGGTTTTGCAGAAAACTGCATCCGTGTGTACTTAAAGATGCATATGCATGCTTAAAACGCGTTTTGGCACAAATCCATGTGCGGGTGCTAAAAAGAGCAGCATTGGTATGCTTCTCACGTCGTTTGGTAGAAATCCACACGCGCGTTCTGCGAAAAGCACCATTTGCATGCATATCGTGTGGTTTTGCAGAAAACTGCATCCGCATCTACCAAAAAGTGCATGTGCTTGCTTAAAACGCGTTTTGGCACAAATCCATGTGCAGGTGCTAAAAAGAGCAGCATCGGCATGCTTTGCACGTCATTTGGTAGAACTCCACACGCGCGTTCTGCCAAAAGCACCATTTGCTTGCATATCGTGTGGTTTTGCAGAAAACTGCATCCGCGTCTACCAAAAGTTGCATATGCCTGCTTAAAACGCGTTTTGGCACAAATCCATGAGCGGGTTCTAAAAAGAGCAGCATTGGCATGGTTTTCACGTCCTGTGGTAGAAATCCACACGCGCGTTCTGCCAAAAGCACCATTTGCATGCATATCGTGTGGTTTTGCAGAAAACTGCATCCGCCTCTGCCAAAAGATGCATATGCGTGGTTAAAACGCGTTTTGGCACAAATCCATGTGCGGGTGCTAAAAAGAGCAGTATTGGCATGCTTTTCACGTCGTTTGGTAGAAATCCACACGCGCGTTCTGCCAAAAGCACCATTTGCATGCATATCGTGTGGTTTTGCAGAAAACTGCATCCGCGTCTACCAAAAGTTGCATATGCCTGCTTAAAACGCGTTTTGGCACAAATCCATGAGCGGGTTCTAAAAAGAGCAGCATTGGCATGCTTTTCACGTCGTGTGGTAGAAATCCACACGCGCGTTCTGCCAAAAGCACCATTTGCATGCATATCGTGTGGTTTTGCAGAAAACTGCATCCGCGTCTACCAAAAGATGCATATGCGTGGTTAAAACGCGTTTTGGCACAAACCCATGTGCGGGTTCTAAAAAGAGCAGCGTTGGCATGCTTTTCACGTCGTTTGGTAGAAATCCACACACGCGTTCTGCGAAAAGCACCATTTGCATGCATATCGTGTGGTTTTGCAGAAAACTGCATCCGCCTCTGCCAAAAGATGCATATGCGTGGTTAAAACGCGTTTTGGCACAAATCCATGTGCGGGTGCTAAAAAGAGCAGTATTGGCATGCTTTTCACGTCGTTTGGTAGAAATCCACACGCGCGTTCTGCCAAAAGCACCATTTGCATGCATATCGTGTGGTTTTGCAGAAAACTGCATCCGCGTCTACCAAAAGGTGCAGGTGCATGTTTAAAACGCGTTTTGGCACAAATCCATGTGCGGGTGCTAAAAAGAGCAGCATTGGCATGCTTTTCACGACGTTTGGTAGAAATCCACACGCGCGTTCTGCCAAAAGCACCATTTGCATGCATATCGTGTTTTGCAGAAAACTGCATCCGCGTCTACTAAAAAAGTGCATGTGCTTGCTTAAAACGCGTTTTGGCACAAATCCATGTGCAGGTGCAAAAAGAGCAGCATCGGCATGCTTTTCACGTCGTTTGGTAGAAATCCACACGCGCGTTCTGCCAAAAGCACCATTTGCATGCATATCGTGTGGTTTTGCAGAAAACTGCATCCGCGTCTACCAAAAGTTGCATATGCATGCTTCAAACGCGTTTTGGCACAAATCCATGTGCGGGTTCTAAAAAGAGCAGCATTGGCATGCCTTTCACGTCGTTTGGTAGAAATCAACACGCGCGTTCTGCAAAAAGCACCATTTGCATGCATATCGTGTGGTTTTGCAGAAAACTGCATCCGCATCTACCGAAAGATGCATATGCATGCTTAAAACGCGTTTTGGCTCAAATCCATGTGCGGGTTCTAAAAAGAGCAGCATTGGCATGCTTTTCACGTCGTTTGGTAGAAATCCACACGCGCGTTCTGCCAAAAGCCCCATTTGCATGCATATCGTGTGGTTTTGCAGAAAACTGCATCCGCGTCTACCAAAACTTGCATATGCAAACTTAAAACGCGTTTTGGCACAAATCCATGTGCGGGTTCTAAAAAGAGCAGATTGGCCTGCTTTTCACGTCGTTTGGTAGAAATCCACACGCGCGTTCTGCCAAAAGCACCATTTGGATGCATATCGTGTGGTTTTGCAGAAAACTGCGTCCGCGTCTACCAAAAAGTGCATGTGCTTGCTTAAAACGCGTTTTGGCACAAATCCATGTGCGGGTGCAAAAAGAGCAGCATTGGCATGCTTTTCACGTCGTTTGGTAGAAATCCACACGCGCGTTCTGCGAAAAGCACCATTTGCGTGCATATCGTGTGGTTTTGCAGAAAACTGCATCCGTGTCTAACAAAAGATGCATATGCATGCTTAAAACGCGTTTTGGCACAAATCCATGTGCGGGTGCTAAAAAGAGCAGCATTGGCATGCTTTTCACGTCGTTTGGTAGAAATCCACACGTGTGTTCTGCCAAAAGCACCATTTGCATGCATATCGTGTGGTTTTGCAGAAAACTGCATCCGTGTGTACTTAAAGATGCATATGCATGCTTAAAACGCGTTTTGGCACAAATCCATGTGCGGGTGCTAAAAAGAGCAGCATTGGTATGCTTCTCACGTCGTTTGGTAGAAATCCACACGCGCGTTCTGCCAAAAGCACCATTTGCATGCATATCGTGTGGTTTTGCAGAAAACTGCATCCGCATCTACCAAAAAGTGCATGTGCTTGCTTAAAACGCGTTTTGGCACAAATCCATGTGCAGGTGCTAAAAAGAGCAGCATTGGTATGCTTCTCACGTCGTTTGGTAGAAATCCACACGCGCGTTCTGCCAAAAGCACCATTTGCATGCATATCGTGTGGTTTTGCAGAAAACTGCATCCGCATCTACCAAAAAGTGCATGTGCTTGCTTAAAACGCGTTTCGGCACAAATTCATGTGCGGGTGCTAAAATGAGCAGCATTGGCATGCTTTTCACGTCGTTTGGTAGAAATCCACACGCGCGTTCTGCCAAAAGCACCATTTGCATGCATATCGTGTTTTGCAGAAAACTGCATCCGCGTCTACTAAAAAAGTGCATGTGCTTGCTTAAAACGCGTTTTGGCACAAATCCATGTGCAGGTGCAAAAAGAGCAGCATCGGCATGCTTTTCACGTCGTTTGGTAGAAATCCACACGCGCGTTTTGCCAAAAGCACCATTTGCATGCATATCGTGTGGTTTTGCAGAAAACTGCATCCGCGTCTACCAAAAGTTGCATATGCATGCTTCAAACGCGTTTTGGCACAAATCCATGTGCGGGTTCTAAAAAGAGCAGCATTGGCATGCCTTTCACGTCGTTTGGTAGAAATCAACACGCGCGTTCTGCAAAAAGCACCATTTGCATGCATATCGTGTGGTTTTGCAGAAAACTGCATCCGCGTCTACCAAAAAGTGCATGTGCTTGCTTAAAACGCGTTTCGGCACAAATCCATGTGCGGGTGCTAAAATGAGCAGCATTGGCATGCTTTTCACGTCGTTTGGTAGAAATCCACACGCGCGTTCTGCCAAAAGCACCATTTGCATGCATATCGTGTTTTGCAGAAAACTGCATCCGCGTCTACTAAAAAAGTGCATGTGCTTGCTTAAAACGCGTTTTGGCACAAATCCATGTGCAGGTGCAAAAAGAGCAGCATCGGCATGCTTTTCACGTCGTTTGGTAGAAATCCACACGCGCGTTCTGCCAAAAGCACCATTTGCATGCATATCGTGTGGTTTTGCAGAAAACTGCATCCGCGTCTACCAAAAGTTGCATATGCATGCTTCAAACGCGTTTTGGCACAAATCCATGTGCGGGTTCTAAAAAGAGCAGCATTGGCATGCCTTTCACGTCGTTTGGTAGAAATCAACACGCGCGTTCTGCAAAAAGCACCATTTGCATGCATATCGTGTGGTTTTGCAGAAAACTGCATCCGCATCTACCGAAAGATGCATATGCATGCTTAAAACGCGTTTTGGCTCAAATCCATGTGCGGGTTCTAAAAAGAGCAGCATTGGCATGCTTTTCACGTCGTTTGGTAGAAATCCACACGCGCGTTCTGCCAAAAGCCCCATTTGCATGCATATCGTGTGGTTTTGCAGAAAACTGCATCCGCGTCTACCAAAACTTGCATATGCAAACTTAAAACGCGTTTTGGCACAAATCCATGTGCGGGTTCTAAAAAGAGCAGATTGGCCTGCTTTTCACGTCGTTTGGTAGAAATCCACACACGCGTTCTGCCAAAAGCACCATTTGGATGCATATCGTGTGGTTTTGCAGAAAACTGCGTCCGCGTCTACCAAAAAGTGCATGTGCTTGCTTAAAACGCGTTTTGGCACAAATCCATGTGCGGGTGCAAAAGAGCAGCATTGGCATGCTTTTCACGTCGTTTGGTAGAAATCCACACGCGCGTTCTGCGAAAAGCACCATTTGCGTGCATATCGTGTGGTTTTGCAGAAAACTGCATCCGTGTCTAACAAAAGATGCATATGCATGCTTAAAACGCGTTTTGGCACAAATCCATGTGCGGGTGCTAAAAAGAGCAGCATTGGCATGCTTTTCACGTCGTTTGGTAGAAATCCACACGTGTGTTCTGCCAAAAGCACCATTTGCATGCATATCGTGTGGTTTTGCAGAAAACTGCATCCGTGTGTACTTAAAGATGCATATGCATGCTTAAAACGCGTTTTGCCACAAATCCATGTGCAGGTGCTAAAAAGAGCAGCATCGGCATGCTTTGCACGTCGTTTGGTAGAACTCCACACGCGCGTTCTGCAAAAGCACCATTTGCTTGCATATCGTGTGGTTTTGCAGAAAACTGCATCCGCGTCTACCAAAAGTTGCATATGCCTGCTTAAACGCGTTTTGGCACAAATCCATGAGCGGGTTCTAAAAAGAGCAGCATTGGCATGCTTTTCACGTCGTGTGGTAGAAATCCACACGCGCGTTCTGCCAAAAGCACCATTTGCATGCATATCGTGTGGTTTTGCAGAAAACTGCATCCGCGTCAACCAAAAGATGCATATGCATGCTTAAAACGCGTTTCGGCACAAATCCATGTGCGGGTGCTAAAATGAGCAGCATTGGCATGCTTTTCACGTCGTTTGGTAGAAATCCACACGCGCGTTCTGCCAAAAGCACCATTTGCATGCATATCGTGTGGTTTTGCAGAAAACTGCATCCGCGTCTACCAAAAGATGCATATGCGTGGTTAAAACGCGTTTTGGCACAAACCCATGTGCGGGTTCTAAAAAGAGCAGCGTTGGCATGCTTTTCACGTGGTTTGGTAGAAATCCACACGCGCGTTCTGCCAAAAGCACCATTTGCATGCATATCGTGTGGTTTTGCAGAAAACTGCATCCCCGTCAACCAAAAGATGCATATGCATGCTTAAAACGCGTTTCGGCACAAATCCATGTGCGGGTGCTAAAAAGAGCAGCATTGGCATGCTTTTCACGTCGTTTGGTAGAAATCGACACGCGCGTTCGGCCAAAAGCACCATTTGCATGCATATCATGTGGTTTTGCAGAAAACTGCATCCGCGTCTAGCAAAAGTTGCATATGCATGCTTAAAACGCGTTTTGGCACAAATCCATGTGCGGGTTCTAAAAAGAGCAGCATTGGCATGCTTTTCACGTCGTTTGGTAGAAATCCACACGCGCGTTCTGCCAAAAGCACCATTTGCATGCATATCGTGTGGTTTTGCAGAAAACTGCATCCGCGTCTACCAAAAGATGCATATGCATGCTTAAAACGCGTTTTGGCACAAATCCATGTGCGGGTGCTGAAAAGAGCAGCATTGGCATGCTTTTCACGTCGTTTGGTAGAAATCCACCCGCGCGTTCTGCCAAAAGCACCATTTGCATGCATATCGTGTGGTTTTGCAGAAAACTGCATCCGCGTCTGCCAAATGGTGCAGATGCATGCTTAAAACGCGTTTTGGCACAAATCCATGTGCGGGTTCTAAAAAGAGCAGCATTTGCATGCTTTTCACGTCGTTTGGAAGAAATCCACACGCGCATTCTGCAAAAGCACCATTTGCATGCATATCGTGTGGTTCTGCAGAAAACTGCATCCGCGTCTACCGAAAGATGCATATGCATGCTTAAAACGCGTTTTGGCACAAATCCATGTGCGGGTGCTAAAAAGAGCAGCATTGGCATGCTTTTCACGTCGTTTGGTAGAAATCCACACGCGCGTTCCGCCAAAAGCACCATTTGCATGCATATCGTGTGGTTTTGCAGAAAACTGCATCCGCGTCTACCAAAAGGTGCAGGTGCATGCTTAAAACGCGTTTTGGCACAAATCCATGTGCGGGTGCTAAAAAGAGCAGCATTGGCATGCTTTTCACGACGTTTGGTAGAAATCCACACGCGCGTTCTGCCAAAAGCACCATTTGCATGCATATCGTGTGGTTTTGCAGAAAACTGCATCCGCGTCTACCAAAAAAGTGCATGTGCTTGCTTAAAACGCGTTCTGGTACAAATCCATGTGCGGGTTCTAAA
>NW_027225784.1:0-65752 GCF_038994185.2 Dermacentor albipictus | reverse complement strand
GGATGCAGTTTTCTGCAAAACCACACGATATGCATGCAAATGGTGCTTTTGGCAGAACGCGCGTGTGGATTTCTACCAAACGACGTGAAAAGCATGCCAATGCTGCTCTTTTTAGAACCCGCACATGGATTTGTGCCAAAACGCGTTTTAAGCATGAATATGACACTTTTGGTAGACGAGGATGCAGTTTTCTGCAAAACCACACGATATGCATGCAAATGACGCTTTTGGCAGAACGCGTGTGTGGATTTCTACCAAACGACGTGAAAAGCATGCCAATGCTGCTCTTTTTAGCACCCGCACATGGATTTGTGCCAAAACGCGTTTTAAGCATGAATATGACACTTTTGGTAGACGAGGATGCAGTTTTCTGCAAAACCACACGATATGCATGCAAATGGTGCTTTTGGCAGAACGCGCGTGTGGATTTCTACCAAACGACGTGAAAAGCATGCAAATGCTGCGCTTTTTAGAACCCGCACATGGATTTGTGCCAAAACGCGTTTTAAGCATGAATATGAAACTTTTGGTAGACGAGGATGCAGTTTTCTGCAAAACCACACGATATACATGCAAATGGTGCTTTTGGCAGAACGCGCTTGTGGATTTCTACCAAACGACGTGAAAACATGCCAATGCTGCTCTTTTTAGCACCCGCACATGGATTTGTGCGAAAACGCGTTTTAAGCATGAATATGGCACTTTTGGTAGACGAGGATGCAGTTTTCTGCAAAACCACACGATATGCATGCAAATGGTGCTTTTGGCAGAAGGCGCGTGTGGATTTCTACCAAACGACGTGAAAAGCATGCAAATGCTGCTCTTTTTAGAACCCGCACATGGATTTGTGCCAAAACGCGTTTTAAGCATGAATATGACACTTTTGGTAGACGAGGATGCAGTTTTCTGCAAAACCACACGATATACATGCAAATGGTGCTTTTGGCAGAACGCGCGTGTGGATTTCTAGCAAACGACGTGAAAAGCATGCCAATGCTGCTCTTTTTAGCACCCGCACATGGATTTGTGCGAAAACGCGTTTTAAGCATGAATATGCAACTTTTGGTAGACGAGGATGCAGTTTTCTGCAAAACCACACGATATGCATGCAAATGACGCTTTTGGCAGAACGCGCGTGTGGATTTCTACCAAACGACGTGAAAAGCATGCCAATGCTGCTCTTTTTAGCACCCGCACATGGATTTGTGCCAAAACGCGTTTTAAGCATGAATATGACACTTTTGGTAGACGAGGATGCAGTTTTCTGCAAAACCACACGATATGCATGCAAATGGTGCTTTTGGCAGAACGCGCGTGTGGATTTCTACGAAACGACGTGAAAAGCATGCAAATGCTGCTCTTTTTAGAACCCGCACATGGATTTGTGCCAAAACGCGTTTTAAGCATGAATATGACACTTTTGGTAGACGAGGATGCAGTTTTCTGCAAAACCACACGATATGCATGCAAATGGTGCTTTTGGCAGAACGCGCGTGTGGATTTCTACCAAACGACGTGAAAAGCATGCCAATGCTGCTCTTTTTAGCACCCGCACATGGATTTGTGCCAAAACGCGTTTTAAGCATGAATATGACACTTTTGGTAGACGAGGATGCAGTTTTCTGCAAAACCACACGATATACATGCAAATGGTGCTTTTGGCAGAACGCGCGTGTGGATTTCTAGCAAACGACGTGAAAAGCATGCCAATGCTGCTCTTTTTAGCACCCGCACATGGATTTGTGCGAAAACGCGTTTTAAGCATGAATATGACACTTTTGGTAGACGAGGATGCAGTTTTCTGCAAAACCACACGATATGCATGCAAATGACGCTTTTGGCAGAACGCGCGTGTGGATTTCTACCAAACGACGTGAAAAGCATGCCAATGCTGCTCTTTTTAGCACCCGCACATGGATTTGTGCCAAAACGCGTTTTAAGCATGAATATGACACTTTTGGTAGACGAGGATGCAGTTTTCTGCAAAACCACACGATATGCATGCAAATGGTGCTTTTGGCAGAACGCGCGTGTGGATTTCTACCAAACGACGTGAAAAGCATGCAAATGCTGCTCTTTTTAGAACCCGCACATGGATTTGTGCCAAAACGCGTTTTAAGCATGAATATGACACTTTTGGTAGACGAGGATGCAGTTTTCTGCAAAACCACACGATATGCATGCAAATGGTGCTTTTGGCAGAACGCGCGTGTGGATTTCTACCAAACGACGTGAAAAGCATGCAAATGCTGCGCTTTTTAGAACCCGCACATTGATTTGTGCCAAAACGCGTTTTAAGCATGAATATGACACTTTTGGTAGACGAGGATGCAGTTTTCTGCAAAACCACACGATATACATGCAAATGGTGCTTTGGCAGAACGCGCGTGTGGATTTCTACCAAACGACGTGAAAACATGCCAATGCTGCTCTTTTTAGCACCCGCACATGGATTTGTGCGAAAACGCGTTTTAAGCATGAATATGGCACTTTTGGTAGACGAGGATGCAGTTTTCTGCAAAACCACACGATATGCATGCAAATGGTGCTTTTGGCAGAACGCGCGTGTGGATTTCTACCAAACGACGTGAAAAGCATGCAAATGCTGCTCTTTTTAGAACCCGCACATGGATTTGTGCCAAAACGCGTTTTAAGCATGAATATGACACTTTTGGTAGACGAGGATGCAGTTTTCTGCAAAACCACACGATATACATGCAAATGGTGCTTTTGGCAGAACGCGCGTGTGGATTTCTACCAAACGACGTGAAAAGCATGCAAATGCTGCTCTTGTTAGAACCCGCACATGGATTTGTGCCAAAACGCGTTTTAAGCATGAATATGACACTTTTGGTAGACGAGGATGCAGTTTTCTGCAAAACCACACGATATGCATGCAAATGGTGCTTTTGGCAGAACGCGCGTGTGGATTTCTACCAAACGACGTGAAAAGCATGCCAATGCTGCTCTTTTTAGCACCCGCACATGGATTTGTGCCAAAACGCGTTTTAAGCATGAATATGACACTTTTGGTAGACGAGGATGCAGTTTTCTGCAAAACCACACGATATGCATGCAAATTGTGCTTTTGCAGAACGCGCGTGTGGATTTCTACCAAACGACGTGAAAAGCATGCAAATGCTGCTCTTTTTAGAACCCGCACATGAATTTGTGCCAAAACGCGTTTTAAGCATGAATATGACACTTTTGGTAGACGAGGATGCAGTTTTCTGCAAAACCACAAGATATGCATGCAAATGGTGCTTTTGGCAGAACGCGCGTGTGGATTTCTACCAAAGGACGTGAAAAGCATGCCAATGCTGCTCTTTTTAGCACCCGCACATGGATTTGTGCCAAAACGCGTTTTAAGCATGAATATGACACTTTTGGTAGACGAGGATGCAGTTTTCTGCAAAACCACACGATATGCATGCAAATGGTGCTTTTGGCAGAACGCGCCTGTGGATTTCTACCAAACGACGTGAAAAGCATGCAAATGCTGCTCTTTTTAGAACCCGCACATGGATTTGTGCCAAAACGCGTTTTAAGCATGAATATGACACTTTTGGTAGACGAGGATGCAGTTTTCTGCAAAACCACACGATATACATGCAAATGGTGCTTTTGGCAGAACGCGCGTGTGGATTTCTAGCAAACGACGTGAAAAGCATGCCAATGCTGCTCTTTTTAGCACCCGCACATGGATTTGTGCGAAAACGCGTTTTAAGCATGAATATGCAACTTTTGGTAGACGAGGATGCAGTTTTCTGCAAAACCACACGATATGCATGCAAATGACGCTTTTGGCAGAACGCGCGTGTGGATTTCTACCAAACGACGTGAAAAGCATGCCAATGCTGCTCTTTTTAGCACCCGCACATGGATTTGTGCCAAAACGCGTTTTAAGCATGAATATGACACTTTTGGTAGACGAGGATGCAGTTTTCTGCAGAACCACACGATATGCATGCAAATGGTGCTTTTGGCAGAACGCGCGTGTGGATTTCTACGAAACGACGTGAAAAGCATGCAAATGCTGCTCTTTTTAGAACCCGCACATGGATTTGTGCCAAAACGCGTTTTAAGCATGAATATGACACTTTTGGTAGACGAGGATGCAGTTTTCTGCAAAACCACACGATATGCATGCAAATGGTGCTTATGGCAGAACGCGCGTGTGGATTTCTACCAAACGACGTGAAAAGCATGCCAATGCTGCTCTTTTTAGCACCCGCACATGGATTTGTGCCAAAACGCGTTTTAAGCATGAATATGACACTTTTGGTAGACGAGGATGCAGTTTTCTGCAAGACCACACGATATACATGCAAATGGTGCTTTTGGCAGAACGCGCGTGTGGATTTCTAGCAAACGACGTGAAAAGCATGCCAATGCTGCTCTTTTTAGCACCCGCACATGGATTTGTGCGAAAACGCGTTTTAAGCATGAATATGACACTTTTGGTAGACGAGGATGCAGTTTTCTGCAAAACCACACGATATGCATGCAAATGACGCTTTTGGCAGAACGCGCGTGTGGATTTCTACCAAACGACGTGAAAAGCATGCCAATGCTGCTCTTTTTAGCACCCGCACATGGATTTGTGCCAAAACGCGTTTTAAGCATGAATATGACACTTTTGGTAGACGAGATGCAGTTTTCTGCAAAACCACACGATATGCATGCAAATGGTGCTTTTGGCAGAACGCGCGTGTGGATTTCTACCAAACGACGTGAAAAGCATGCAAATGCTGCGCTTTTTAGAACCCGCACATGGATTTGTGCCAAAACGCGTTTTAAGCATGAATATGACACTTTTGGTAGACGAGGATGCAGTTTTCTGCAAAACCACACGATATACATGCAAATGGTGCTTTTGGCAGAACGCGCTTGTGGATTTCTACCAAACGACGTGAAAACATGCCAATGCTGCTCTTTTTAGCACCCGCACATGGATTTGTGCGAAAACGCGTTTTAAGCATGAATATGGCACTTTTGGTAGACGAGGATGCAGTTTTCTGCAAAACCACACGATATGCATGCAAATGGTGCTTTTGGCAGAACGCGCGTGTGGATTTCTACCAAACGACGTGAAAAGCATGCCAATGCTGCTCTTTTAGAACCCGCACATGGATTTGTGCCAAAACGCGTTTTAAGCGTGCATATGCACTTTTGCTAGACGCGGATGCAGTTTTCTGCAAAACCACACGATATGCATGCAAATGGTGCTTTTGGCGGAACGCGCGTGTGGATTTCTACCAAACGACGTGAAAAGCATGCCAATGCTGCTCTTTTTAGAACCCGCACATGGATTTGTGCCAAATCGCGTTTTAAGCATGCATATGCAACTTTTGCTAGACGCGGATGCAGTTTTCTGCAAAACCACATGATATGCATGCAAATGGTGCTTTTGGCCGAACGCGCGTGTCGATTTCTACCAAACGACGTGAAAAGCATGCCAATGCTGCTCTTTTTAGCACCCGCACATGGATTTGTGCCGAAACGCGTTTTAAGCATGCATATGCATCTTTTGGTTGACGCGGATGCAGTTTTCTGCAAAACCACACGATATGCATGCAAATGGTGCTTTTGGCAGAACGCGCGTGTGGATTTCTACCAAACCACGTGAAAAGCATGCCAACGCTGCTCTTTTTAGAACCCGCACATGGGTTTGTGCCAAAACGCGTTTTAACCACACATATGCATCTTTTGGTAGACGCGGATGCAGTTTTCTGCAAAACCACACGATATGCATGCAAATGGTGCTTTTGGCAGAACGCGCGTGTGGATTTCTACCAAACGTCGTGAAAAGCATGCCAATGGTGCTCTTTTTAGCACCCGCACATGGATTTGTGCCAAAACGCGTTTTAAGCATGCACCTGCACCTTTTGGTAGACGCGGATGCAGTTTTCTGCAAAACCACACGATATGCATGCAAATGGTGCTTTTGGCCGAACGCGCGTGTGGATTTCTACCAAACGACGTGAAAAGCATGCCAATGCTGCTCTTTTTAGAACCCGCACATGGATTTGTACCAGAACGCGTTTTAAGCATGCATATGCATCTTTTGGTAGACGCGGATGCAGTTTTCTGCAAAACCACACGATATGCATGCAAATGGTGCTTTTGGCAGAACGCGCGTGTGGATTTCTACCAAACGACGTGAAAAGCATGCCAATGCTGCTCTTTTTAGAACCCGCACATGGATTTGTGCCAAAACGCGTTTTAAGCATGCATATGCAACTTTTGCTAGACGCGGATGCAGTTTTCTGCAAAACCAAATGATATGCATGCAAATGGTGCTTTTGGCCGAACGCGCGTGTGGATTTCTACCAAACGACGTGAAAAGCATGCCAATGCTGCTCTTTTTAGCACCCGCACATGGATTTGTGCCAAAACGCGTTTTAAGCATGCACATGCATCTTTTGGTAGACGCGGATGCAGTTTTCTGCAGAACCACACGATATGCATGCAAATGGTGCTTTTGGCAGAACGCGCGTGTGGATTTCTTCCAAACGACGTGAAAAGCATGCAAATGCTGCTCTTTTTAGAACCCGCACATAGATTTGTGCCAAAACGCGTTTTAAGCATGCATATGCAACTTTTGCTAGACGCGGATGCAGTTTTCTGCAAAACCACATGATATGCATGCAAATGGTGCTTTTGGCCGAACGCGCGTGTCGATTTCTACCAAACGACGTGAAAAGCATGCCAATGCTGCTCATTTTAGCACCCGCACATGGATTTGTGCCGAAACGCGTTTTAAGCATGCATATGCATCTTTTGGTTGACGCGGAGGCAGTTTTCTGCAAAACCACACGATATGCATGGAAATGGTGCTTTTGGCCGAACGCGCGTGTGGATTTCTACCAAACGACGTGAAAAGCATGCCAATGCTGCTCTTTTTAGAACCCGCACATGGATTTGTACCAGAACGCGTTTTAAGCATGCATATGCATCTTTTGGTAGACGCGGATGCAGTTTTCTGCAAAACCACACGATATGCATGCAAATGGTGCTTTTGGCAGAACGCGCGTGTGGATTTCTACCAAACGACGTGAAAAGCATGCCAATGCTGCTATTTTTAGCACCCGCACATGGATTTGTGCCAAAACGCGTTTTAAGCGTGCATATGCATCTTTTGCTAGACGCGGATGCAGATTTCTGCAAAACCACACGATATGCATGCAAATGGTGCTTTTTGCAGAACGCGCGTGTTGATTTCTACCAAACGACGTGAAAAGCATGCCAATGCTGCTCTTTTAGAACCCGCACATGGATTTATGCCAAAACGCGTTTGAAGCATGCATATGCAACTTTTGGTAGACGCGGATGCAGTTTTCTGCAAAACCACACGATATGCATGCAAATGGTGCTTTTGGCAGAACGCGCGTGTGGATTTCTACCAAACCACGTGAAAAGCATGCCAACGCTGCTCTTTTTAGAACCCGCACATGGGTTTGTGCCAAAACGCGTTTTAACCACGCATATGCATCTTTTGGTAGACGCGGATGCAGTTTTCTGCAAAACCACACGATATGCATGCAAATGGTGCTTTTGGCAGAACGCGCGTGTGGATTTCTACCAAACGTCGTGAAAAGCATGCCAATGGTGCTCTTTTTAGCACCCGCACATGGATTTGTGCCAAAACGCGTTTTAAGCATGCACCTGCACCTTTTGGTAGACGCGGATGCAGTTTTCTGCAAAACCACACGATATGCATGCAAATGGTGCTTTTGGCCGAACGCGCGTGTGGATTTCTACCAAACGACGTGAAAAGCATGCCAATGCTGCTCTTTTTAGAACCCGCACATGGATTTGTACCAGAACGCGTTTTAAGCATGCATATGCATCTTTTGGTAGACGCGGATGCAGTTTTCTGCAAAACCACACGATATGCATGCAAATGGTGCTTTTGGCCGAACGCGCGTGTGGATTTCTACCAAACGACGTGAAAAGCATGCCAATGCTGCTCTTTTTAGAACCCGCACATGGATTTGTACCAGAACGCGTTTTAAGCATGCATATGCATCTTTTGGTAGACGCGGATGCAGTTTTCTGCAAAACCACACGATATGCATGCAAATGGTGCTTTTGGCCGAACGCGCGTGTGGATTTCTACCAAACGACGTGAAAAGCATGCCAATGCTGCTCTTTTTAGCACCCGCACATGGATTTGTGCCAAAACGCGTTTTAAGCATGCATATGCATCTTTTGGTAGACGCGGATGCAGTTTTCTGCAGAACCACACGATATGCATGCAAATGGTGCTTTTGGCAGAACGCGCGTGTGGATTTCTTCCAAACGACGTGAAAAGCATGCAAATGCTGCTCTTTTTAGAACCCGCACATGGATTTGTGCCAAAACGCGTTTTAAGCATGCATATGCAACTTTTGCTAGACGCGGATGCAGTTTTCTGCAAAACCACATGATATGCATGCAAATGGTGCTTTTGGCCGAACGCGCGTGTCGATTTCTACCAAACGACGTGAAAAGCATGCCAATGCTGCTCATTTTAGCACCCGCACATGGATTTGTGCCGAAACGCGTTTTAAGCATGCATATGCATCTTTTGGTTGACGCGGAGGCAGTTTTCTGCAAAACCACACGATATGCATGGAAATGGTGCTTTTGGCCGAACGCGCGTGTGGATTTCTACCAAACGACGTGAAAAGCATGCCAATGCTGCTCTTTTTAGAACCCGCACATGGATTTGTACCAGAACGCGTTTTAAGCATGCATATGCATCTTTTGGTAGACGCGGATGCAGTTTTCTGCAAAACCACACGGTATGCTTGCAAATGGTGCTTTTGGCAGAACGCGCGTGTGGAGTTCTACCAAACGACGTGAAAAGCATGCCGATGCTGCTCTTTTTAGCACCTGCACATGGATTTGTGCCAAAACGCGTTTTAAGCAAGCACATGCACTTTTTGGTAGATGCGGATGCAGTTTTCTGCAAAACCACACGATATGCATTCAAAGGGTGCTTTTGGCAGAACGCGCGCGTGGATTTCTACCACACGACGTGAAAAGCATGCCAATGCTGCTCTTTTTAGAACCCGCTCATGGATTTGTGCCAAAACGCGTTTTAAGCAGGCATATGCAACTTTTGGTAGACGCGGATGCAGTTTTCTGCAAAACCACACGATATGCATGCAAATGGTGCTTTTGGCAGAACGCGCGTGTGGATTTCTACCAAACGACGTGAAAAGCATGCCAATGCTGCTCATTTTAGCACCCGCACATGGATTTGTGCCGAAACGCGTTTTAAGCATGCATATGCATCTTTTGGTTGACGCGGATGCAGTTTTCTGCAAAACCACACGATATGCATGGAAATGGTGCTTTTGGCCGAACGCGCGTGTGGATTTCTACCAAACGACGTGAAAAGCATGCCAATGATGCTCTTTTTAGAACCCGCACATGGATTTGTACCAGAACGCGTTTTAAGCATGCATATGCATCTTTTGGTAGACGCGGATGCAGTTTTCTGCAAAACCACACGGTATGCTTGCAAATGGTGCTTTTGGCAGAACGCGCGTGTGGAGTTCTACCAAACGACGTGAAAAGCATGCCGATGCTGCTCTTTTTAGCACCTGCACATGGATTTGTGCCAAAACGCGTTTTAAGCAAGCACATGCACTTTTTGGTAGATGCGGATGCAGTTTTCTGCAAAACCACACGATATGCATTCAAAGGGTGCTTTTGGCAGAACGCGCGCGTGGATTTCCACCACACGACGTGAAAAGCATGCCAATGCTGCTCTTTTTAGAACCCGCTCATGGATTTGTGCCAAAACGCGTTTTAAGCAGGCATATGCAACTTTTGGTAGACGCGGATGCAGTTTTCTGCAAAACCACACGATATGCATGCAAATGGTGCTTTTGGCAGAACGCGCGTGTGGATTTCTACCAAACGACGTGAAAAGCATGCCGATGCTGCTCTTTTTGCACCTGCACATGGATTTGTGCCAAAACGCGTTTTAAGCAAGCACATGCACTTTTTTAGTAGACGCGGATGCAGTTTTCTGCAAAACACGATATGCATGCAAATGGCGCTTTTGGCAGAACGCGCGTGTGGATTTCTACCAAACGTCGTGAAAAGCATGCCAATGCTGCTCTTTTTAGCACCCGCACATGGATTTGTGCCAAAACGCGTTTTAAGCATGCACCTGCACCTTTTGGTAGACGCGGATGCAGTTTTCTGCAAAACCACACGATATGCATGCAAATGGTGCTTTTGGCAGAACGCGCGTGTGGATTTCTACCAAACGACGTGAAAAGCATGCCAATACTGCTCTTTTTAGCACCCGCACATGGATTTGTGCCAAAACGCGTTTTTACAACGCATATGCATCTTTTGGCAGAGGCGGATGCAGTTTTCTGCAAAACCACACGATATGCATGCAAATGGTGCTTTTGGCAGAACGCGCGTGTGGATTTCTACCAAACGACGTGAAAAGCATGCCAATGCTGCTCTTTTTAGCACCCGCACATGGATTTGTGCCAAAACGCGTTTTAAGCATGCATATGCATCTTTTGGTAGACGCGGATGCAGTTTTCTGCAAAACCACACGATATGCATGCAAATGGTGCTTTTGGCAGAACGCGCGTGTGGATTTCTACCAAACGACGTGAAAAGCATGCCAATGCTGCTCTTTTTGCACCTGCACATGGATTTGTGCCAAAACGCGTTTTAAGCAAGCACATGCACTTTTTTAGTAGACGCGGATGCAGTTTTCTGCAAAACACGATATGCATGCAAATGGCGCTTTTGGCAGAACGCGCGTGTGGATTTCTACCAAACGTCGTGAAAAGCATGCCAATGCTGCTCTTTTTAGCACCCGCACATGGATTTGTGCCAAAACGCGTTTTAAGCATGCACCTGCACCTTTTGGTAGACGCGGATGCAGTTTTCTGCAAAACCACACGATATGCATGCAAATGGTGCTTTTCGCAGAACGCGGGTGTGGATTTCTACCAAACGACGTGAAAAGCATGCCAATGCTGTTCATTTTAGCACCCGCACATGGATTTGTGCCGGAACGCGTTTCAAGCATGCATATGCATCTTTTGGTTGACGGGGATGCAGTTTTCTGCAAAACCACACGATATGCTTGCAAATGGTGCTTTTGGCAGAAAGCCCGTGTGGATTTCTACCAAACGACGTGAAAAGCATGCCAATGCTGCTCTTTTTAGAACCCGCACATGGATTTGTGCCAAAACGCGTTTTAAGCATGCATATGCAACTTTTGGTAGACGCGGATGCAGTTTTCTGCAAAACCACGGTATGCATGCAAATGGTGCTTTTGGCAGAACGCGCGTGTGGATTTCTACCAAACGACGCGAAAAGCATGCCAATGCTGCTCTTTTTAGCACCCGCACATGGATTTTTGCCGAAACGCGTTTTGAGCATGCATATGCATCTTTTGGTTGACGCGGATAAAGTTTTCTGCAAAACCACCCGATATGCATGCAAATGGTGCTTTTGGCAGAACGCGCGTGTGGATTTCTACCAAACCACGTGAAAAGCATGCCAACGCTGCTCTTTTTAGAACCCGCACATGGGTTTGTGCCAAAACGCGTTTTAACCACGCATATGCATCTTTTGGTAGACGCGGATGCAGTTTTCTGCAAAACCACACGATATGCATGCAAATGGTGCTTTTGGCAGAACGCGCGTGTGGATTTCTACCAAACGACGTGAAAAGCATGCCAATGCTGCTCATTTTAGCACCCGCACATGGATTTGTGCCGAAACGCGTTTCAAGCATGCATATGCATCTTTTGGTTGACGCGGATGCAGTTTTCTGCAAAACCACACGATATGCATGGAAATGGTGCTTTTGGCCGAACGCGCGTGTGGATTTCTACCAAACGACGTGAAAAGCATGCCAATGCTGCTCTTTTTAGAACCCGCACATGGATTTGTACCAGAACGCGTTTTAAGCATGCATATGCATCTTTTGGTAGACGCGGATGCAGTTTTCTGCAAAACCACACGGTATGCTTGCAAATGGTGCTTTTGGCAGAACGCGCGTGTGGAGTTCTACCAAACGACGTGAAAAGCATGCCGATGCTGCTCTTTTAGCACCTGCACATGGATTTGTGCCAAAACGCGTTTTAAGCAAGCACATGTACTTTTTGGTAGATGCGGATGCAGTTTTCTGCAAAACCACACGATATGCATTCAAAGGGTGCTTTTGGCAGAACGCGCGCGTGGATTTCTACCACACGACGTGAAAAGCATGCCAATGCTGCTCTTTTTAGAACCCGCTCATGGATTTGTGCCAAAACGCGTTTTAAGCAGGCATATGCAACTTTTGGTAGACGCGGATGCAGTTTTCTGCAAAACCACACGATATGCATGCAAATGGTGCTTTTGGCAGAACGCGCGTGTGGATTTCTACCAAACGACGTGAAAAGCATGCCGATGCTGCTCTTTTTGCACCTGCACATGGATTTGTGCCAAAACGCGTTTTAAGCAAGCACATGCACTTTTTTAGTAGACGCGGATGCAGTTTTCTGCAAAACCACACGATATGCATGGAAATGGTGCTTTTGGCCGAACGCGCGTGTGGATTTCTACCAAACGACGTGAAAAGCATGCCAATGCTGCTCTTTTTAGAACCCGCACATGGATTTGTACCAGAACGCGTTTTAAGCATGCATATGCATCTTTTGGTAGACGCGGATGCAGTTTTCTGCAAAACCACACGGTATGCTTGCAAATGGTGCTTTTGGCAGAACGCGCGTGTGGAGTTCTACCAAACGACGTGAAAAGCATGCCGATGCTGCTCTTTTTAGCACCTGCACATGGATTTGTGCCAAAACGCGTTTTAAGCAAGCACATGCACTTTTTGGTAGATGCGGATGCAGTTTTCTGCAAAACCACACGATATGCATTCAAAGGGTGCTTTTGGCAGAACGCGCGCGTGGATTTCTACCACACGACGTGAAAAGCATGCCAATGCTGCTCTTTTTAGAGCCCGCTCATGGATTTGTGCCAAAACGCGTTTTAAGCAGGCATATGCAACTTTTGGTAGACGCGGATGCAGTTTTCTGCAAAACCACACGATATGCATGCAAATGGTGCTTTTCGCAGAACGCGGGTGTGGATTTCTACCAAACGACGTGAAAAGCATGCCAATGCTGTTCATTTTAGCACCCGCACATGGATTTGTGCCGGAACGCGTTTCAAGCATGCATATGCATCTTTTGGTTGATGGGGATGCAGTTTTCTGCAAAACCACACGATATGCTTGCAAATGGTGCTTTTGGCAGAACGCCCGTGTGGATTTTTACCAAACGACGTGAAAAGCATGCCAATGCTGCTCTTTTTAGAACCCGCACATGGATTTGTGCCAAAACGCGTTTTAAGCATGCATATGCAACTTTTGGTAGACGCGGATGCAGTTTTCTGCAAAACCACGGTATGCATGCAAATGGTGCTTTTGGCAGAACGCGCGTGTGGATTTCTACCAAACGACGCGAAAAGCATGCCAATGCTGCTCTTTTTAGCACCCGCACATGGATTTTTGCCGAAACGCGTTTTGAGCATGCATATGCATCTTTTGGTTGACGCGGATGCAGTTTTCTGCAAAACCACACGATATGCATGCAAATGGTGCTTTTCGCAGAACGCGGGTGTGGATTTCTACCAAACGACGTGAAAAGCATGCCAATGCTGCTCTTTTTAGCACCCGCACATGGATTTGTGCCGAAACGCGTTTCAAGCATGCATATGCATCTTTTGGTTGACGGGGATGCAGTTTTCTGCAAAACCACACGATATGCTTGCAAATGGTGCTTTTGGCAGAACGCCCGTGTGGATTTCTACCAAACGACGTGAAAAGCATGCCAATGCTGCTCTTTTTAGAACCCGCACATGGATTTGTGCCAAAACACGTTTTAAGCATGCATATGCAACTTTTGGTAGACGCGGATGCAGTTTTCTGCAAAACCACGGTATGCATGCAAATGGTGCTTTTGGCAGAACGCGCGTGTGGATTTCTACCAAACGACGCGAAAAGCATGCCAATGCTGCTCTTTTTAGCACCCGCACATGGATTTTTGCCGAAACGCGTTTTGAGCATGCATATGCATCTTTTGGTTGACGCGGATGCAGTTTTCTGCAAAACCACCCGATATGCATGCAAATGGTGCTTTTGGCAGAACGCGCGTGTGGATTTCTACCAAACCACGTGAAAAGCATGCCAACGCTGCTCTTTTTAGAACCCGCACATGGGTTTGTGCCAAAACGCGTTTTAACCACGCATATGCATCTTTTGGTAGACGCGGATGCAGTTTTCTGCAAAACCACACGATATGCATGCAAATGGTGCTTTTGGCAGAACGCGCGTGTGGATTTCTACCAAACGACGTGAAAAGCATGCCAATGCTGCTCATTTTAGCACCCGCACATGGATTTGTGCCGAAACGCGTTTTAAGCATGCATATGCATCTTTTGGTTGACGCGGATGCAGTTTTCTGCAAAACCACACGATATGCATGGAAATGGTGCTTTTGGCCGAACGCGCGTGTGGATTTCTACCAAACGACGTGAAAAGCATGCCAATGCTGCTCTTTTTAGAACCCGCACATGGATTTGTACCAGAACGCGTTTTAAGCATGCATATGCATCTTTTGGTAGACGCGGATGCAGTTTTCTGCAAAACCACACGGTATGCTTGCAAATGGTGCTTTTGGCAGAACGCGCGTGTGGAGTTCTACCAAACGACGTGAAAAGCATGCCGATGCTGCTCTTTTTAGCACCTGCACATGGATTTGTGCCAAAACGCGTTTTAAGCAAGCACATGCACTTTTTGGTAGATGCGGATGCAGTTTTCTGCAAAACCACACGATATGCATTCAAAGGGTGCTTTTGGCAGAACGCGCGCGTGGATTTCTACCACACGACGTGAAAAGCATGCCAATGCTGCTCTTTTTAGAACCCGCTCATGGATTTGTGCCAAAACGCGTTTTAAGCAGGCATATGCAACTTTTGGTAGACGCGGATGCAGTTTTCTGCAAAACCACACGATATGCATGCAAATGGTGCTTTTGGCAGAACGCGCGTGTGGATTTCTACCAAACGACGTGAAAAGCATGCCGATGCTGCTCTTTTTGCACCTGCACATGGATTTGTGCCAAAACGCGTTTTAAGCAAGCACATGCACTTTTTTAGTAAACGCGGATGCAGTTTTCTGCAAAACCACACGATATGCATGGAAATGGTGCTTTTGGGCGAACGCGCGTGTGGATTTCTACCAAACGACGTGAAAAGCATGCCAATGCTGCTCTTTTTAGAACCCGCACATGGATTTGTACCAGAACGCGTTTTAAACATGCATATGCATCTTTTGGTAGACGCGGATGCAGTTTTCTGCAAAACCGCACGGTATGCTTGCAAATGGTGCTTTTGGCAGAACGCGCGTGTGGAGTTCTACCAAACGACGTGAAAAGCATGCCGATGCTGCTCTTTTTAGCACCTGCACATGGATTTGTGCCAAAACGCGTTTTAAGCAAGCACATGCACTTTTTGGTAGATGCGGATGCAGTTTTCTGCAAAACCACACGATATGCATTCAAAGGGTGCTTTTGGCAGAACGCGCGCGTGGATTTCTACCACACGACGTGAAAAGCATGCCAATGCTGCTCTTTTTAGAACCCGCTCATGGATTTGTGCCAAAACGCGTTTTAAGCAGGCATATGCAACTTTTGGTAGACGCGGATGCAGTTTTCTGCAAAACCACACGATATGCATGCAAATGGTGCTTTTGACAGAACGCGCGTGTGGATTTCTACCAAACGACGTGAAAAGCATGCCGATGCTGCTCTTTTTGCACCTGCACATGGATTTGTGCCAAAACGCGTTTTAAGCAAGCACATGCACTTTTTTAGTAGACGCGGATGCAGTTTTCTGCAAAACACGATATGCATGCAAATGGCGCTTTTGGCAGAACGCGCGTGTGGATTTCTACCAAACGTCGTGAAAAGCATGCCAATGCTGCTCTTTTTAGCACCCGCACATGGATTTGTGCCAAAACGCGTTTTAAGCATGCACCTGCACCTTTTGGTAGACGCGGATGCAGTTTTCTGCAAAACCACACGATATGCATGCAAATGGTGCTTTTGGCAGAACGCGCGTGTGGATTTTTACCAAACGACGTGAAAAGCATGCCAATACTGCTCTTTTTAGCACCCGCACATGGATTTGTGCCAAAACGCGTTTTAACAACGCATATGCATCTTTTGGCAGAGGCGGATGCAGTTTTCTGCAAAACCACCCGATATGCATGCAAATGGTGCTTTTGGCAGAACGCGCGTGTGGATTTCTACCAAACCACGTGAAAAGCATGCCAACGCTGCTCTTTTTAGAACCCGCACATGGGTTTGTGCCAAAACGCGTTTTAACCACGCATATGCATCTTTTGGTAGACGCGGATGCAGTTTTCTGCAAAACCACACGATATGCATGCAAATGGTGCTTTTGGCAGAACGCGCGTGTGGATTTCTACCAAACGACGTGAAAAGCATGCCAATGCTGCTCATTTTAGCACCCGCACATGGATTTGTGCCGAAACGCGTTTTAAGCATGCATATGCATCTTTTGGTTGACGCGGATGCAGTTTTATGCAAAACCACACGATATGCATGGAAATGGTGCTTTTGGCAGAACGCGCGTGTGGATTTCTACCAAACGACGTGAAAAGCATGCCAATACTGCTCTTTTTAGCACCCGCACATGGATTTGTGCCAAAACGCGTTTTAACAACGCATATGCATCTTTTGGCAGAGGCGGATGCAGTTTTCTGCAAAACCACACGATATGCATGCAAATGGTGCTTTTGGCAGAACGCGCGTGTGGATTTCTACCAAACGACGTGAAAAGCATGCCAATGCTGCTCTTTTTAGCACCCGCACATGGATCTGTGCCAAAACGCGTTTTAAGCATGCATATGCATCTTTTGGTAGACGCGGATGCAGTTTTCTGCAAAACCACACGATATGCATGCAAATGGTGCTTTTGGCAGAACGCGCGTGTGGATTTCTACCAAACGACGTGAAAAGCATGCCAATGCTGCTCTTTTTGCACCTGCACATGGATTTGTGCCAAAACGCGTTTTAAGCAAGCACATGCACTTTTTTAGTAGACGCGGATGCAGTTTTCTGCAAAACACGATATGCATGCAAATGGCGCTTTTGGCAGAACGCGCGTGTGGATTTCTACCAAACGTCGTGAAAAGCATGCCAATGCTGCTCTTTTTAGCACCCGCACATGGATTTGTGCCAAAACGCGTTTTAAGCATGCACCTGCACCTTTTGGTAGACGCGGATGCAGTTTTCTGCAAAACCACACGATATGCATGCAAATGGTGCTTTTCGCAGAACGCGGGTGTGGATTTCTACCAAACGACGTGAAAAGCATGCCAATGCTGTTCATTTTAGCACCCGCACATGGATTTGTGCCGGAACGCGTTTCAAGCATGCATATGCATCTTTTGGTTGACGGGGATGCAGTTTTCTGCAACACCACACGATATGCTTGCAAATGGTGCTTTTGGCAGAACGCCCGTGTGTATTTCTACCAAACGACGTGAAAAGCATGCCAATGCTGCTCTTTTTAGAACCCGCACATGGATTTGTGCCAAAACGCGTTTTAAGCATGCATATGCAACTTTTGGTAGACGCGGATGCAGTTTTCTGCAAAACCACGGTATGCATGCAAATGGTGCTTTTGGCAGAACGCGCGTGTGGATTTCTACCAAACGACGCGAAAAGCATGCCAACGCTGCTCTTTTTAGAACCCGCACATGGGTTTGTGCCAAAACGCGTTTTAACCACGCATATGCATCTTTTGGTAGACGCGGATGCAGTTTTCTGCAAAACCACACGATATGCATGCAAATGGTGCTTTTGGCAGAACGCGCGTGTGGATTTCTACCAAACGACGTGAAAAGCATGCCAATGCTGCTCATTTTAGCACCCGCACATGGATTTGTGCCGAAACGCGTTTTAAGCATGCATATGCATCTTTTGGTTGACGCGGATGCAGTTTTCTGCAAAACCACACGATATGCATGGAAATGGTGCTTTTGGCCGAACGCGCGTGTGGATTTCTACCAAACGACGTGAAAAGCATGCCAATGCTGCTCTTTTTAGAACCCGCACATGGATTTGTACCAGAACGCGTTTTAAGCATGCATATGCATCTTTTGGTAGACGCGGATGCAGTTTTCTGCAAAACCACACGGTATGCTTGCAAATGGTGCTTTTGGCAGAACGCGCGTGTGGAGTTCTACCAAACGACGTGAAAAGCATGCCGATGCTGCTCTTTTTAGCACCTGCACATGGATTTGTGCCAAAACGCGTTTTAAGCAAGCACATGTACTTTTTGGTAGATGCGGATGCAGTTTTCTGCAAAACCACACGATATGCATTCAAAGGGTGCTTTTGGCAGAACGCGCGCGTGGATTTCTACCACACGACGTGAAAAGCATGCCAATGCTGCTCTTTTTAGAACCCGCTCATGGATTTGTGCCAAAACGCGTTTTAAGCAGGCATATGCAACTTTTGGTAGACGCGGATGCAGTTTTCTGCAAAACCACACGATATGCATGCAAATGGTGCTTTTGGCAGAACGCGCGTGTGGATTTCTACCAAACGACGTGAAAAGCATGCCGATGCTGCTCTTTTTGCACCTGCTCATGGATTTGTGCCAAAACGCGTTTAAAGCAAGCACATGCACTTTTTTAGTAGACGCGGATGCAGTTTTCTGCAAAACCACACGATATGCATGGAAATGGTGCTTTTGGCCGAACGCGCGTGTGGATTTCTACCAAACGACGTGAAAAGCATGCCAATGCTGCTCTTTTTAGAACCCGCACATGGATTTGTACCAGAACGCGTTTTAAGCATGCATATGCATCTTTTGGTAGACGCGGATGCAGTTTTCTGCAAAACCACACGGTATGCTTGCAAATGGTGCTTTTGGCAGAACGCGCGTGTGGAGTTCTACCAAACGACTTGAAAAGCATGCCGATGCTGCTCTTTTTAGCACCTGCACATGGATTTGTGCCAAAACGCGTTTTAAGCAAGCACATGCACTTTTTGGTAGATGCGGATGCAGTTTTCTGCAAAACCACACGATATGCATTCAAAGGGTGCTTTTGGCAGAACGCGCGCGTGGATTTCTACCACACGACGTGAAAAGCATGCCAATGCTGCTCTTTTTAGAACCCGCTCATGGATTTGTGCCAAAACGCGTTTTAAGCAGGCATATGCAACTTTTGGTAGACGCGGATGCAGTTTTCTGCAAAACCACACGATATGCATGCAAATGGTGCTTTTGGCAGAACGCGCGTGTGGATTTCTACCAAACGACGTGAAAAGCATGCCGATGCTGCTCTTTTTGCACCTGCACATGGATTTGTGCCAAAACGCGTTTTAAGCATGCACCTGCACCTTTTGGTAGACGCGGATGCAGTTTTCTGCAAAACCACACGATATGCATGCAAATGGTGCTTTTCGCAGAACGCGGGTGTGGATTTCTACCAAACGACGTGAAAAGCATGCCAATGCTGTTCATTTTAGCACCCGCACATGGATTTGTGCCGGAACGCGTTTCAAGCATGCATATGCATCTTTTGGTTGATGGGGATGCAGTTTTCTGCAAAACCACACGATATGCTTGCAAATGGTGCTTTTGGCAGAACGCCCGTGTGGATTTCTACCAAACGACGTGAAAAGCATGCCAATGCTGCTCTTTTTAGAACCCGCACATGGATTTGTGCCAAAACGCGTTTTAAGCATGCATATGCAACTTTTGGTAGACGCGGATGCAGTTTTCTGCAAAACCACGGTATGCATGCAAATGGTGCTTTTGGCAGAACGCGCGTGTGGATTTCTACCAAACGACGCGAAAAGCATGCCAATGCTGCTCTTTTTAGCACCCGCACATGGATTTTTGCCGAAACGCGTTTTGAGCATGCATATGCATCTTTTGGTTGACGCGGATGCAGTTTTCTGCAAAACCACACGATATGCATGCAAATGGTGCTTTTCGCAGAACGCGGGTGTGGATTTCTACCAAACGACGTGAAAAGCATGCCAATGCTGCTCTTTTTAGCACCCGCACATGGATTTGTGCCGAAACGCGTTTCAAGCATGCATATGCATCTTTTGGTTGACGGGGATGCAGTTTTCTGCAAAACCACACGATATGCTTGCAAATGGTGCTTTTGGCAGAACGCCCGTGTGGATTTCTACCAAACGACGTGAAAAGCATGCCAATGCTGCTCTTTTTAGAACCCGCACATGGATTTGTGCCAAAACACGTTTTAAGCATGCATATGCAACTTTTGGTAGACGCGGATGCAGTTTTCTGCAAAACCACGGTATGCATGCAAATGGTGCTTTTGGCAGAACGCGCGTGTGGATTTCTACCAAACGACGCGAAAAGCATGCCAATGCTGCTCTTTTTAGCACCCGCACATGGATTTTTGCCGAAACGCGTTTTGAGCATGCATATGCATCTTTTGGTTGACGCGGATGCAGTTTTCTGCAAAACCACCCGATATGCATGCAAATGGTGCTTTTGGCAGAACGCGCGTGTGGATTTCTACCAAACCACGTGAAAAGCATGCCAACGCTGCTCTTTTTAGAACCCGCACATGGGTTTGTGCCAAAACGCGTTTTAACCACGCATATGCATCTTTTGGTAGACGCGGATGCAGTTTTCTGCAAAACCACACGATATGCATGCAAATGGTGCTTTTGGCAGAACGCGCGTGTGGATTTCTACCAAACGACGTGAAAAGCATGCCAATGCTGCTCATTTTAGCACCCGCACATGGATTTGTGCCGAAACGCGTTTTAAGCATGCATATGCATCTTTTGGTTGACGTGGATGCAGTTTTCTGCAAAACCACACGATATGCATGGAAATGGTGCTTTTGGCCGAACGCGCGTGTGGATTTCTACCAAACGACGTGAAAAGCATGCCAATGCTGCTCTTTTTAGAACCCGCACATGGATTTGTACCAGAACGCGTTTTAAGCATGCATATGCATCTTTTGGTAGACGCGGATGCAGTTTTCTGCAAAACCACACGGTATGCTTGCAAATGGTGCTTTTGGCAGAACGCGCGTGTGGAGTTCTACCAAACGACGTGAAAAGCATGCCGATGCTGCTCTTTTTAGCACCTGCACATGGATTTGTGCCAAAATGCGTTTTAAGCAAGCACATGCACTTTTTGGTAGATGCGGATGCAGTTTTCTGCAAAACCACACGATATGCATTCAAAGGGTGCTTTTGGCAGAACGCGCGCGTGGATTTCTACCACACGACGTGAAAAGCATGCCAATGCTGCTCTTTTTAGAACCCGCTCATGGATTTGTGCCAAAACGCGTTTTAAGCAGGCATATGCAACTTTTGGTAGACGCGGATGCAGTTTTCTGCAAAACCACACGATATGCATGCAAATGGTGCTTTTGGCAGAACGCGCGTGTGGATTTCTACCAAACGACGTGAAAAGCATGCCGATGCTGCTCTTTTTGCACCTGCACATGGATTTGTGCCAAAACGCGTTTTAAGCAAGCACATGCACTTTTTTAGTAGACGCGGATGCAGTTTTCTGCAAAACCACACGATATGCATGGAAATGGTGCTTTTGGGCGAACGCGCGTGTGGATTTCTACCAAACGACGTGAAAAGCATGCCAATGCTGCTCTTTTTAGAACCCGCACATGGATTTGTACCAGAACGCGTTTTAAGCATGCATATGCATCTTTTGGTAGACGCGGATGCAGTTTTCTGCAAAACCACACGGTATGCTTGCAAATGGTGCTTTTGGCAGAACGCGCGTGTGGAGTTCTACCAAACGACGTGAAAAGCATGCCGATGCTGCTCTTTTTAGCACCTGCACATGGATTTGTGCCAAAACGCGTTTTAAGCAAGCACATGCACTTTTTGGTAGATGCGGATGCAGTTTTCTGCAAAACCACACGATATGCATTCAAAGGGTGCTTTTGGCAGAACGCGCGCGTGGATTTCTACCACACGACGTGAAAAGCATGCCAATGCTGCTCTTTTTAGAACCCGCTCATGGATTTGTGCCAAAACGCGTTTTAAGCAGGCATATGCAACTTTTGGTAGACGCGGATGCAGTTTTCTGCAAAACCACACGATATGCATGCAAATGGTGCTTTTGGCAGAACGCGCGTGTGGATTTCTACCAAACGACGTGAAAAGCATGCCGATGCTGCTCTTTTTGCACCTGCACATGGATTTGTGCCAAAACGCGTTTTAAGCAAGCACATGCACTTTTTTAGTAGACGCGGATGCAGTTTTCTGCAAAACACGATATGCATGCAAATGGCGCTTTTGGCAGAACGCGCGTGTGGATTTCTACCAAACGTCGTGAAAAGCATGCCAATGCTGCTCTTTTTAGCACCCGCACATGGATTTGTGCCAAAACGCGTTTTAAGCATGCACCTGCACCTTTTGGTAGACGCGGATGCAGTTTTCTGCAAAACCACACGATATGCATGCAAATGGTGCTTTTGGCAGAACGCGCGTGTGGATTTCTACCAAACGACGTGAAAAGCATGCCAATACTGCTCTTTTTAGCACCCGCACATGGATTTGTGCCAAAACGCGTTTTAACAACGCATATGCATCTTTTGGCAGAGGCGGATGCAGTTTTCTGCAAAACCACCCGATATGCATGCAAATGGTGCTTTTGGCAGAACGCGCGTGTGGATTTCTACCAAACCACGTGAAAAGCATGCCAACGCTGCTCTTTTTAGAACCCGCACATGGGTTTGTGCCAAAACGCGTTTTAACCACGCATATGCATCTTTTGGTAGACGCGGATGCAGTTTTCTGCAAAACCACACGATATGCATGCAAATGGTGCTTTTGGCAGAACGCGCGTGTGGATTTCTACCAAACGACGTGAAAAGCATGCCAATGCTGCTCATTTTAGCACCCGCACATGGATTTGTGCCGAAACGCGTTTTAAGCATGCATATGCATCTTTTGGTTGACGCGGATGCAGTTTTATGCAAAACCACACGATATGCATGGAAATGGTGCTTTTGGCCGATCGCGCGTGTGGATTTCTACCAAACGACGTGAAAAGCATGCCAATGCTGCTCTTTTTAGAACCCGCACATGGATTTGTACCAGAACGCGTTTTAAGCATGCATATGCATCTTTTGGTAGACGCGGATGCAGTTTTCTGCAAAACCACACGGTATGCTTGCAAATGGTGCTTTTGGCAGAACGCGCGTGTGGAGTTCTACCAAACGACGTGAAAAGCATGCCGATGCTGCTCTTTTTAGCACCTGCACATGGATTTGTGCCAAAACGCGTTTTAAGCAAGCACATGCACTTTTTGGTAGATGCGGATGCAGTTTTCTGCAAAACCACACGATATGCATTCAAAGGGTGCTTTTGGCAGAACGCGCGCGTGGATTTCTACCACACGACGTGAAAAGCATGCCAATGCTGCTCTTTTTAGAACCCGCTCATGGATTTGTGCCAAAACGCGTTTTAAGCAGGCATATGCAACTTTTGGTAGACGCGGATGCAGTTTTCTGCAAAACCACACGATATGCATGCAAATGGTGCTTTTGGCAGAACGCGCGTGTGGATTTCTACCAAACGACGTGAAAAGCATGCCGATGCTGCTCTTTTTGCACCTGCACATGGATTTGTGCCAAAACGCGTTTTAAGCAAGCACATGCACTTTTTTAGTAGACGCGGATGCAGTTTTCTGCAAAACCACACGATATGCATGGAAATGGTGCTTTTGGGCGAACGCGCGTGTGGATTTCTACCAAACGACGTGAAAAGCATGCCAATGCTGCTCTTTTTAGAACCCGCACATGGATTTGTACCAGAACGCGTTTTAAGCATGCATATGCATCTTTTGGTAGACGCGGATGCAGTTTTCTGCAAAACCACACGGTATGCTTGCAAATGGTGCTTTTGGCAGAACGCGCGTGTGGAGTTCTACCAAACGACGTGAAAAGCATGCCGATGCTGCTCTTTTTAGCACCTGCACATGGATTTGTGCCAAAACGCGTTTTAAGCAAGCACATGCACTTTTTGGTAGATGCGGATGCAGTTTTCTGCAAAACCACACGATATGCATTCAAAGGGTGCTTTTGGCAGAACGCGCGCGTGGATTTCTACCACACGACGTGAAAAGCATGCCAATGCTGCTCTTTTTAGAACCCGCTCATGGATTTGTGCCAAAACGCGTTTTAAGCAGGCATATGCAACTTTTGGTAGACGCGGATGCAGTTTTCTGCAAAACCACACGATATTCATGCAAATGGTGCTTTTGGCAGAACGCGCGTGTGGATTTCTACCAAACGACGTGAAAACAATGCCGATGCTGCTCTTTTTGCACCTGCACATGGATTTGTGCCAAAACGCGTTTTAAGCAAGCACATGCACCTTTTTAGTAGACGCGGATGCAGTTTTCTGCAAAACACGATATGCATGCAAATGGCGCTTTTGGCAGAACGCGCGTGTGGATTTCTACCAAACGTCGTGAAAAGCATGCCAATGCTGCTCTTTTTAGCACCCGCACATGGATTTGTGCCAAAACGCGTTTTAAGCATGCACCTGCACCTTTTGGTAGACGCGGATGCAGTTTTCTGCAAAACCACACGATATGCATGCAAATGGTGCTTTTGGCAGAACGCGCGTGTGGATTTCTACCAAACGACGTGAAAAGCATGCCAATACTGCTCTTTTTAGCACCCGCACATGGATTTGTGCCAAAACGCGTTTTAACAACGCATATGCATCTTTTGGCAGAGGCGGATGCAGTTTTCTGCAAAACCACACGATATACATGCAAATGGTGCTTTTGGCAGAACGCGCGTGTGGATTTCTACCAAACGACGTGAAAAGCATGCCAATGCTGCTCTTTTTAGCACCCGCACATGGATTTGTGCCAAAACGCGTTTTAAGCATGCATATGCATCTTTTGGTAGACGCGGATGCAGTTTTCTGCAAAACCACACGATATGCATGCAAATGGTGCTTTTGGCAGAACGCGCGTGTGGATTTCTACCAAACGACGTGAAAAGCATGCCAATGCTGCTCTTTTTGCACCTGCACATGGATTTGTGCCAAAACGCGTTTTAAGCAAGCACATGCACTTTTTTAGTAGACGCGGATGCAGTTTTCTGCAAAACACGATATGCATGCAAATGGCGCTTTTGGCAGAACGCGCGTGTGGATTTCTACCAAACGTCGTGAAAAGCATGCCAATGCTGCTCTTTTTAGCACCCGCACATGGATTTGTGCCAAAACGCGTTTTAAGCATGCACCTGCACCTTTTGGTAGACGCGGATGCAGTTTTCTGCAAAACCACACGATATGCATGCAAATGGTGCTTTTGGCAGAACGCGCGTGTGGATTTCTACCAAACCACGTGAAAAGCATGCCAACGCTGCTCTTTTTAGAACCCGCACATGGGTTTGTGCCAAAACGCGTTTTAACCACGCATATGCATCTTTTGGTAGACGCGGATGCAGTTTTCTGCAAAACCACACGATATGCATGCAAATGGTGCTTTTGGCAGAACGCGCGTGTGGATTTCTACCAAACGACGTGAAAAGCATGCCAATGCTGCTCATTTTAGCACCCGCACATGGATTTGTGTCGAAACGCGTTTTAAGCATGCATATGCATCTTTTGGTTGACGCGGATGCAGTTTTCTGCAAAAGCACACGATATGCATGGAAATGGTGCTTTTGGCCGAACGCTCGTGTGGATTTCTACCAAACGACGTGAAAAGCATGCCAATGCTGCTCTTTTTAGAACCCGCACATGGATTTGTACCAGAACGCGTTTTAAGCATGCATATGCATCTTTTGGTAGACGCGGATGCAGTTTTCTGCAAAACCACACGATATGCATGCAAATGGTGCTTTTGGCAGAACGCGCGTGTGGATTTCTACCAAACGACGTGAAAAGCATGCCAATGCTGCTCTTTTTAGCACCCGCACATGGATTTGTGCCAAAACGCGTTTTAAGCGTGCATATGCATCTTTTGCTAGACGCGGATGCAGTTTTCTGCAAAACCACACGATATGCATGCAAATGGTGCTTTTGGCAGAACGCGCGTGTGGATTTCTACCAAACGACGTGAAAAGCATGCCAATGCTGCTCTTTTTAGAACCCGCACATGGATTTGTGCCAAAACGCGTTTTAAGCATGCATATGCAACTTTTGCTAGACGCGGATGCAGTTTTCTGCAAAACCACATGATATGCATGCAAATGGTGCTTTTGGCCGAACGCGCGTGTCGATTTCTACCAAACGACGTGAAAAGCATGCCAATGCTGCTCTTTTTAGCACCCGCACATGGATTTGTGCCGAAACGCGTTTTAAGCATGCATATGCATCTTTTGGTTGACGGGGATGCAGTTTTCTGCAAAACCACACGATATGCATGCAAATGGTGCTTTTGGCAGAACGCCCGTGTGGATTTCTACCAAACGACGTGAAAAGCATGCCAATGCTGCTCTGTTTAGAACCCGCACATGGATTTGTGCCAAAACGCGTTTTAAGCATGCATATGCAACTTTTGGTAGACGCGGATGCAGTTTTCTGCAAAACCAAGCTATGCATGCAAATGGTGCTTTTGGCAGAACGCGCGTGTGGATTTCTACCAAACGACGTGAAAAGCATGCCAATGCTGCTCTTTTCAGCACCCGCACATGGATTTGTGCCAAAACGCGTTTTGAGCATGCATATGCATCTTTTGGTTGACGCGGATGCAGTTTTCTGCAAAACCACACGATATGCATGCAAATGGTGCTTTTGGCAGAACGCGCGTGTGGATTTCTACCAAACGACGTGAAAAGCATGCCAATACTGCTCTTTTTAGCACCCGCACATGGATTTGTGCCAAAACGCGTTTTAACAACGCATATGCATCTTTTGGCAGAGGCGGATGCAGTTTTCTGCAAAACCACACGATATGCATGCAAATGGTGCTTTTGGCAGAACGCGCGTGTGGATTTCTACCAAACGACGTGAAAAGCATGCCAATGCTGCTCTTTTTAGCACCCGCACATGGATTTGTGCCAAAACGCGTTTTAAGCATGCATATGCATCTTTTGGTAGACGCGGATGCAGTTTTCTGCAAAACCACACGATATGCATGCAAATGGTGCTTTTGGCAGAACGCGCGTGTGGATTTCTACCAAACGACGTGAAAAGCATGCCAATGCTGCTCTTTTTGCACCTGCACATGGATTTGTGCCAAAACGCATTTTAAGCAAGCACATGCACTTTTTTAGTAGACGCGGATGCAGTTTTCTGCAAAACACGATATGCATGCAAATGGCGCTTTTGGCAGAACGCGCGTGTGGATTTCTACCAAACGTCGTGAAAAGCATGCCAATGCTGCTCTTTTTAGCACCCGCACATGGATTTGTGCCAAAACGCGTTTTAAGCATGCACCTGCACCTTTTGGTAGACGCGGATGCAGTTTTCTGCAAAACCACACGATATGCATGCAAATGGTGCTTTTCGAAGAACGCGGGTGTGGATTTCTACCAAACGACGTGAAAAGCATGCCAATGCTGTTCATTTTAGCACCCGCACATGGATTTGTGCCGGAACGCGTTTTAAGCATGCATATGCATCTTTTGGTTGGCGCGGATGCAGTTTTCTGCAAAACCACACGATATGCATGCAAATGGTGCTTTTGGCAGAACGCGCGTGTGGATTTCAACCAAACGACGTGAAAAGCATGCCAATGCTGCTCTTTTTAGCACCCGCACATGTATTTGTGCCAAAACTCGTTTTAAGAATGCATATGCATCTTTTGGTAGACGCGGATGCAGTTTTCTGCAAAACCACACGATATGCATGCAAATGGTGCTTTTGGCAGAACGCGCGTGTGGATTTCTTCCAAACGACGTGAAAAGCATGCCAATGCTGCTCTTTTTAGAACCCGCACATGGATTTGGGCCAAAACGCGTTTTAAGCATGCATCTGCACCATTTGGTAGACGCGGATGCAGTTTTCTGCAAAACCACACGATATGCATGCAAATGGTGCTTTTGGCAGAACGCGCGGGTGGATTTCTACCAAACGACGTGAAAAGCATGCCAATGCTGCTCTTTTCAGCACCCGCACATGGATTTGTGCCAAAACGCGTTTTGAGCATGCATATGCATCTTTTGGTTGACGCGGATGCAGTTTTCTGCAAAACCACACGATATGCATGCAAATGGTGCTTTTGGCAGAACGCGCGTGTGGATTTCTACCAAACCACGTGAAAAGCATGCCAACGCTGCTCTTTTTAGAACCCGCACATGGGTTTGTGCCAAAACGCGTTTTAACCACGCATATGCATCTTTTGGTAGACGCGGATGCAGTTTTCTGCAAAACCACACGATATGCATGCAAATGGTGCTTTTGGCAGAACGCGCGTGTGGATTTCTACCAAACGACGTGAAAAGCATGCCAATGCTGCTCATTTTAGCACCCGCACATGGATTTGTGTCGAAACGCGTTTTAAGCATGCATATGCATCTTTTGGTTGACGCGGATGCAGTTTTCTGCAAAAGCACACGATATGCATGGAAATGGTGCTTTTGGCCGAACGCTCGTGTGGATTTCTACCAAACGACGTGAAAAGCATGCCAATGCTGCTCTTTTTAGAACCCGCACATGGATTTGTACCAGAACGCGTTTTAAGCATGCATATGCATCTTTTGGTAGACGCGGATGCAGTTTTCTGCAAAACCACACGATATGCATGCAAATGGTGCTTTTGGCAGAACGCGCGTGTGGATTTCTACCAAACGACGTGAAAAGCATGCCAATGCTGCTCTTTTTAGCACCCGCACATGGATTTGTGCCAAAACGCGTTTTAAGCGTGCATATGCATCTTTTGCTAGACGCGGATGAAGTTTTCTGCAAAACCACACGATATGCATGCAAATGGTGCTTTTGGCAGAACGCGCGTGTGGATTTCTACCAAACGACGTGAAAAGCATGCCAATGCTGCTCTTTTTAGAACCCGCACATGGATTTGTGCCAAAACGCGTTTTAAGCATGCATATGCAACTTTTGCTAGACGCGGATGCAGTTTTCTGCAAAACCACATGATATGCATGCAAATGGTGCTTTTGGCCGAACGCGCGTGTCGATTTCTACCAAACGACGTGAAAAGCATGCCAATGCTGCTCTTTTTAGCACCCGCACATGGATTTGTGCCGAAACGCGTTTTAAGCATGCATATGCATCTTTTGGTTGACGGGGATGCAGTTTTCTGCAAAACCACACGATATGCATGCAAATGGTGCTTTTGGCAGAACGCCCGTGTGGATTTCTACCAAACGACGTGAAAAGCATGCCAATGCTGCTCTGTTTAGAACCCGCACATGGATTTGTGCCAAAACGCGTTTTAAGCATGCATATGCAACTTTTGGTAGACGCGGATGCAGTTTTCTGCAAAACCAAGCTATGCATGCAAATGGTGCTTTTGGCAGAACGCGCGTGTGGATTTCTACCAAACGACGTGAAAAGCATGCCAATGCTGCTCTTTTCAGCACCCGCACATGGATTTGTGCCAAAACGCGTTTTGAGCATGCATATGCATCTTTTGGTTGACGCGGATGCAGTTTTCTGCAAAACCACACGATATGCATGCAAATGGTGCTTTTGGCAGAACGCGCGTGTGGATTTCTACCAAACCACGTGAAAAGCATGCCAACGCTGCTCTTTTTAGAACCCGCACATGGGTTTGTGCCAAAACGCGTTTTAACCACGCATATGCATCTTTTGGTAGACGCGGATGCAGTTTTCTGCAAAACCACACGATATCCATGCAAATGGTGCTTTTGGCAGCACGCGCGTGTGGATTTCTACCAAACGACGTGAAAAGCATGCCAAAGCTGCTCATTTTAGCACCCGCACATGGATTTGTGCCGAAACGCGTTTTAAGCATGCATATGCATCTTTTGGTTGACGCGGATGCAGTTTTCTGCAAAACCACACGATATGCATGGAAATGGTGCTTTTGGCCGAACGCGCGTGTGGATTTCTACCAAACGACGTGAAAAGCGTGCCAATGCTGCTCTTTTTAGAACCCGCACATGGATTTGTACCAGAACGCGTTTTAAGCATGCATATGCATCTTTTGGTAGACGCGGATGCAGTTTTCTGCAAAACCACACGATATGCATGCAAATGGTGCTTTTGGCTGAACGCGCGTGTGGATTTCTACCAAACGACGTGAAAAGCATGCCAATGCTGCTCTTTTTAGCACCCGCACATGGATTTGTGCCAAAACGCGTTTTAAGCGTGCATATGCATCTTTTGCTAGACGCGGATGCAGTTTTCTGCAAAACCACACGATATGCATGCAAATGGTGCTTTTTGCAGAACGCGCGTGTTGATTTCTACCAAACGACGTGAAAAGCATGCCAATGCTGCTCCTTTTAGAACCCGCACATGGATTTGTGCCAAAACGCGTTTGAAGCATGCATATGCAACTTTTGGTAGACGCGGATGCAGTTTTCTGCAAAACCACACGATATGCATGCAAATGGTGCTTTTGGCAGAACGCGCGTGTGGATTTCTACCAAACGACGTGAAAAGCATGCCGATGCTGCTCTTTTTGCACCTGCACATGGATTTGTGCCAAAACGCGTTTTAAGCAAGCACATGCACTTTTTTAGTAGACGCGGATGCAGTTTTCTGCAAAACACGATATGCATGCAAATGGCGCTTTTGGCAGAACGCGCGTGTGGATTTCTACCAAACGTCGTGAAAAGCATGCCAATGCTGCTCTTTTTAGCACCCGCACATGGATTTGTGCCAAAACGCGTTTTAAGCATGCACCTGCACCTTTTGGTAGACGCGGATGCAGTTTTCTGCAAAACCACACGATATGCATGCAAATGGTGCTTTTCGCAGAACGCGGGTGTGGATTTCTACCAAACGACGTGAAAAGCATGCCAATGCTGTTCATTTTAGCACCCGCACATGGATTTGTGCCAAAACGCGTTTTAAGCACGCATATGCATCTTTTGGTAGACGCGGATGCAGTTTTCTGCAAAACCACACGATATGCATGCAAATGGTGCTTTTGGCAGAACGCGCGCGTGGATTTCTTCCAAACGACGTGAAAAGCATGCCAATGCTGCTCTTTTTAGAACCCGCACATGGATTTGGGCCAAAACGCGTTTTAAGCATGCATCTGCACCATTTGGTAGACGCGGATGCAGTTTTCTGCAAAACCACACGATATGCATGCAAATGGTGCTTTTGGCAGAACGCGCGGGTGGATTTCTACCAAACGACGTGAAAAGCATGCCAATGCTGCTCTTTTCAGCACCCGCACATGGATTTGTGCCAAAACGCGTTTTGAGCATGCATATGCATCTTTTGGTTGACGCGGATGCAGTTTTCTGCAAAACCACACGATATGCATGCAAATGGTGCTTTTGGCAGAACGCGCGTGTGGATTTCTACCAAACGACGTGAAAAGCATGCCAATGCTGCTCTTTTTAGAACCCGCACATGGATTTGTACCAGAACGCGTTTTAAGCATGCATATGCATCTTTTGGTAGACGCGGATGCAGTTTTCTGCAAAACCACACGATATGCATGCAAATGGTGCTTTTGGCAGAACGCGCGTGTGGATTTCTACCAAACGACGTGAAAAGCATGCCAATGCTGCTCTTTTTAGCACCCGCACATGGATTTGTGCCAAAACGCGTTTTAAGCGTGCATATGCATCTTTTGCTAGACGCGGATGCAGTTTTCTGCAAAACCACACGATATGCATGCAAATGGTGCTTTTGGCAGAACGCGCGTGTGGATTTCTACCAAACGACGTGAAAAGCATGCCAATGCTGCTCTTTTTAGAACCCGCACATGGATTTGTGCCAAAACGCGTTTTAAGCATGCATATGCAACTTTTGCTAGACGCGGATGCAGTTTTCTGCAAAACCACATGATATGCATGCAAATGGTGCTTTTGGCCGAACGCGCGTGTCGATTTCTACCAAACGACGTGAAAAGCATGCCAATGCTGCTCTTTTTAGCACCCGCACATGGATTTGTGCCGAAACGCGTTTTAAGCATGCATATGCATCTTTTGGTTGACGGGATGCAGTTTTCTGCAAAACCACACGATATGCATGCAAATGGTGCTTTTGGCAGAACGCCCGTGTGGATTTCTACCAAACGACGTGAAAAGCATGCCAATGCTGCTCTGTTTAGAACCCGCACATGGATTTGTGCCAAAACGCGTTTTAAGCATGCATATGCAACTTTTGGTAGACGCGGATGCAGTTTTCTGCAAAACCACGCTATGCATGCAAATGGTGCTTTTGGCAGAACGCGCGTGTGGATTTCTACCAAACGACGTGAAAAGCATGCCAATGCTGCTCTTTTCAGCACCCGCAAATGGATTTGTGCCAAAACGCGTTTTGAGCATGCATATGCATCTTTTGGTTGACGCGGATGCAGTTTTCTGCAAAACCACACGATATGCATGCAAATGGTGCTTTTGGCAGAACGCGCGTGTGGATTTCTACCAAACCACGTGAAAAGCATGCCAACGCTGCTCTTTTTAGAACCCGCACATGGGTTTGTGCCAAAACGCGTTTTAACCACGCATATGCATCTTTTGGTAGACGCGGATGCAGTTTTCTGCAAAACCACACGATATCCATGCAAATGGTGCTTTTGGCAGCACGCGCGTGTGGATTTCTACCAAACGACGTGAAAAGCATGCCAATGCTGCTCATTTTAGCACCCGCACATGGATTTGTGCCGAAACGCGTTTTAAGCATGCATATGCATCTTTTGGTTGACGCGGATGCAGTTTTCTGCAAAACCACACGATATGCATGGAAATGGTGCTTTTGGCCGAACGCGCGTGTGGATTTCTACCAAACGACGTGAAAAGCGTGCCAATGCTGCTCTTTTTAGAACCCGCACATGGATTTGTACCAGAACGCGTTTTAAGCATGCATATGCATCTTTTGGTAGACGCGGATGCAGTTTTCTGCAAAACCACACGATATGCATGCAAATGGTGCTTTTGGCAGAACGCGCGTGTGGATTTCTACCAAACGACGTGAAAAGCATGCCAATGCTGCTCTTTTTAGCACCCGCACATGGATTTGTGCCAAAACGCGTTTTAAGCATGCATATGCATCTTTTGCTAGACGCGGATGCAGTTTTCTGCAAAACCACACGATATGCATGCAAATGGTGCTTTTTGCAGAACGCGCGTGTTGATTTCTACCAAACGACGTGAAAAGCATGCCAATGCTGCTCTTTTTAGAACCCGCACATGGATTTGTGCCAAAACGCGTTTGAAGCATGCATATGCAACTTTTGGTAGACGCGGATGCAGTTTTCTGCAAAACCACACGATATGCATGCAAATGGTGCTTTTGGCAGAACGCGCGTGTGGATTTCTACCAAACGACGTGAAAAGCATGCCAATGCTGCTCATTTTAGCACCCGCACATGGATTTGTGCCGAAACGCGTTTTAAGCATGCATATGCATCTTTTGGTTGACGCGGATGCAGTTTTCTGCAAAACCACACGATATGCATGCAAATGGTGCTTTTTGCAGAACGCGCGTGTTGATTTCTACCAAACGACGTGAAAAGCATGCCAATGCTGCTCTTTTTAGAACCCGCACATGGATTTGTGCCAAAACGCGTTTGAAACATGCATATGCAACTTTTGGTAGACGCGGATGCAGTTTTCTGCAAAACCACACGATATGCATGCAAATGGTGCTTTTGGCAGAACGCGCGTGTGGATTTCTACCAAACGACGTGAAAAGCATGCCAATGCTGCTCTTTTTAGCACCCGCACATGGATTTGTGCCAAAACGCGTTTTAAGCGTGCATATGCATCTTTTGCTAGACGCGGATGCAGTTTTCTGCAAAACCACACGATATGCATGCAAATGGTGCTTTTTGCAGAACGCGCGTGTTGATTTCTACCAAACGACGTGAAAAGCATGCCAATGCTGCTCTTTTTAGAACCCGCACATGGATTTGTGCCAAAACGCGTTTGAAGCATGCATATGCAACTTTTGGTAGACGCGGATGCAGTTTTCTGCAAAACCACACGATATGCATGCAAATGGTGCTTTTGGCAGAACGCGCGTGTGGATTTCTACCAAACGACGTGAAAAGCATGCCGATGCTGCTCTTTTTGCACCTGCACATGGATTTGTGCCAAAACGCGTTTTAAGCAAGCACATGCACTTTTTTAGTAGACGCGGATGCAGTTTTCTGCAAAACACGATATGCATGCAAATGGCGCTTTTGGCAGAACGCGCGTGTGGATTTCTACCAAACGTCGTGAAAAGCATGCCAATGCTGCTCTTTTTAGCACCCGCACATGGATTTGTGCCAAAACGCGTTTTAAGCATGCACCTGCACCTTTTGGTAGACGCGGATGCAGTTTTCTGCAAAACCACACGATATGCATGCAAATGGTGCTTTTCGCAGAACGCGGGTGTGGATTTCTACCAAACGACGTGAAAAGCATGCCAATGCTGTTCATTTTAGCACCCGCACATGGATTTGTGCCGGAACGCGTTTTAAGCATGCATATGCATCTTTTGGTTGGCGCGGATGCAGTTTTCTGCAAAACCACACGATATGCATGCAAATGGTGCTTTTGGCAGAACGCGCGTGTGGATTTCTACCAAACGACGTGAAAAGCATGCCAATGCTGCTCTTTTTAGCACCCGCACATGGATTTGTGCCAAAACGCGTTTTAAGCACGCATATGCATCTTTTGGTAGACGCGGATGCAGTTTTCTGCAAAACCACACGATATGCATGCAAATGGTGCTTTTGGCAGAACGCGCGTGTGGATTTCTTCCAAACGACGTGAAAAGCATGCCAATGCTGCTCTTTTTAGAACCCGCACATGGATTTGGGCCAAAACGCGTTTTAAGCATGCATCTGCACCATTTGGTAGACGCGGATGCAGTTTTCTGCAAAACCACACGATATGCATGCAAATGGTGCTTTTGGCAGAACGCGCGGGTGGATTTCTACCAAACGACGTGAAAAGCATGCCAATGCTGCTCTTTTCAGCACCCGCACATGGATTTGTGCCGAAACGCGTTTTGAGCATGCATATGCATCTTTTGGTAGACGCGGATGCAGTTTTCTGCAAAACCACACGATATGCATGCAAATGGTGCTTTTGGCAGAACGCGCGTGTGGATTTCTACCAAACCACGTGAAAAGCATGCCAACGCTGCTCTTTTTAGAACCCGCACATGGGTTTGTGCCAAAACGCGTTTTAACCACGCATATGCATCTTTTGGTAGACGCGGATGCAGTTTTCTGCAAAACCACACGATATGCATGCAAATGGTGCTTTTGGCAGAACGCGCGTGTGGATTTCTACCAAACGACGTGAAAAGCATGCCAATGCTGCTCATTTTAGCACCCGCACATGGATTTGTGTCGAAACGCGTTTTAAGCATGCATATGCATCTTTTGGTTGACGCGGATGCAGTTTTCTGCAAAAGCACACGATATGCATGGAAATGGTGCTTTTGGCCGAACGCGCGTGTGGATTTCTACCAAACGACGTGAAAAGCATGCCAATGCTGCTCTTTTTAGAACCCGCACATGGATTTGTACCAGAACGCGTTTTAAGCATGCATATGCATCTTTTGGTAGACGCGGATGCAGTTTTCTGCAAAACCACACGATATGCATGCAAATGGTGCTTTTGGCAGAACGCGCGTGTGGATTTCTACCAAACGACGTGAAAAGCATGCCAATGCTGCTCTTTTTAGAACCCGCACATGGATTTGTGCCAAAACGCGTTTGAAGCATGCATATGCAACTTTTGGTAGACGCGGATGCAGTTTTCTGCAAAACCACACGATATGCATGCAAATGGTGCTTTTGGCAGAACGCGCGTGTGGATTTCTACCAAACGACGTGAAAAGCATGCCAATGCTGCTCATTTTAGCACCCGCACATGGATTTGTGCCGAAACGCGTTTTAAGCATGCATATGCATCTTTTGGTTGACGCGGATGCAGTTTTCTGCAAAACCACACGATATGCATGCAAATGGTGCTTTTTGCAGAACGCGTGTGTTGATTTCTACCAAACGACGTGAAAAGCATGCCAATGCTGCTCTTTTTAGAACCCGCACATGGATTTGTGCCAAAACGCGTTTGAAGCATGCATATGCAACATTTGGTAGACGCGGATGCAGTTTTCTGCAAAACCACACGATATGCATGCAAATGGTGCTTTTGGCAGAACGCGCGTGTGGATTTCTACCAAACGACGTGAAAAGCATGCCAATGCTGCTCTTTTTAGCACCCGCACATGGATTTGTGCCAAAACGCGTTTTAAGCGTGCATATGCATCTTTTGCTAGACGCGGATGCAGTTTTCTGCAAAACCACACGATATGCATGCAAATGGTGCTTTTTGCAGAACGCGCGTGTTGATTTCTACCAAACGACGTGAAAAGCATGCCAATGCTGCTCTTTTTAGAACCCGCACATGGATTTGTGCCAAAACGCGTTTGAAGCATGCATATGCAACTTTTGGTAGACGCGGATGCAGTTTTCTGCAAAACCACACGATATGCATGCAAATGGTGCTTTTGGCAGAACGCGCGTGTGGATTTCTACCAAACGACGTGAAAAGCATGCCGATGCTGCTCTTTTTGCACCTGCACATGGATTTGTGCCAAAACGCGTTTTAAGCAAGCACATGCACTTTTTTAGTAGACGCGGATGCAGTTTTCTGCAAAACACGATATGCATGCAAATGGCGCTTTTGGCAGAACGCGCGTGTGGATTTCTACCAAACGTCGTGAAAAACATGCCAATGCTGCTCTTTTTAGCACCCGCACATGGATTTGTGCCAAAACGCGTTTTAAGCATGCACCTGCACCTTTTGGTAGACGCGGATGCAGTTTTCTGCAAAACCACACGATATGCATGCAAATGGTGCTTTTCGCAGAACGCGGGTGTGGATTTCTACCAAACGACGTGAAAAGCATGCCAATGCTGTTCATTTTAGCACCCGCACATGGATTTGTGCCGGAACGCGTTTTAAGCATGCATATGCATCTTTTGGTTGGCGCGGATGCAGTTTTCTGCAAAACCACACGATATGCATGCAAATGGTGCTTTTGGCAGAACGCGCGTGTGGATTTCTACCAAACGACGTGAAAAGCATGCCAATGCTGCTCTTTTTAGCACCCGCACATGGATTTGTGCCAAAACGCGTTTTAAGCACGCATATGCATCTTTTGGTAGACGTGGATGCAGTTTTCTGCAAAACCACACGATATGCATGCAAATGGTGCTTTTGGCAGAACGCGCGTGTGGATTTCTTCCAAACGACGTGAAAAGCATGCCAATGCTGCTCTTTTTAGAACCCGCACATGGATTTCGGCCAAAACGCGTTTTAAGCATGCGTCTGCACCATTTGGTAGACGCGGATGCAGTTTTCTGCAAAACCACACGATATGCATGCAAATGGTGCTTTTGGCAGAACGCGCGGGTGGATTTCTACCAAACGACGTGAAAAGCATGCCAATGCTGCTCTTTTCAGCACCCGCACATGGATTTGTGCCAAAACGCGTTTTGAGCATGCATATGCATCTTTTGGTTGACGCGGATGCAGTTTTCTGCAAAACCACACGATATGCATGCAAATGGTGCTTTTGGCAGAACGCGCGTGTGGATTTCTACCAAACCACGTGAAAAGCATGCCAACGCTGCTCTTTTTAGAACCCGCACATGGGTTTGTGCCAAAACGCGTTTTAACCACGCATATGCATCTTTTGGTAGACGCGGATGCAGTTTTCTGCAAAACCACACGATATGCATGCAAATGGTGCTTTTGGCAGAACGCGCGTGTGGATTTCTACCAAACGACGTGAAAAGCATGCCAATGCTGCTCTTTTTAGAACCCGCACATGGATTTGTACCAGAACGCGTTTTAAGCATGCATATGCATCTTTTGGTAGACGCGGATGCAGTTTTCTGCAAAACCACACGATATGCATGCAAATGGTGCTTTTGGCAGAACGCGCGTGTGGATTTCTACCAAACGACGTGAAAAGCATGCCAATGCTGCTCATTTTAGCACCCGCACATGGATTTGTGCCAAAACGCGTTTTAAGCGTGCATATGCATCTTTTGCTAGACGCGGATGCAGTTTTCTGCAAAACCACACGATATGCATGCAAATGGTGCTTTTGGCAGAACGCGCGTGTGGATTTCTACCAAACGACGTGAAAAGCATGCCAATGCTGCTCTTTTTAGAACCCGCACATGGATTTGTGCCAAAACGCGTTTTAAGCATGCATATGCAACTTTTGCTAGACGCGGATGCAGTTTTCTGCAAAACCACATGATATGCATGCAAATGGTGCTTTTGGCCGAACGCGCGTGTCGATTTCTACCAAACGACGTGAAAAGCATGCCAATGCTGCTCTTTTTAGCACCCGCACATGGATTTGTGCCGAAACGCGTTTTAAGCATGCATATGCATCTTTTGGTTGACGGGGATGCAGTTTTCTGCAAAACCACACGATATGCATGCAAATGGTGCTTTTGGCAGAACGCCCGTGTGGATTTCTACCAAACGACATGAAAAGCATGCCAATGCTGCTCTGTTTAGAACCCGCACATGGATTTGTGCCAAAACGCGTTTTAAGCATGCATATGCAACTTTTGGTAGACGCGGATGCAGTTTTCTGCAAAACCACGCTATGCATGCAAATGGTGCTTTTGGCAGAACGCGCGTGTGGATTTCTACCAAACGACGGGAAAAGCATGCCAATGCTGCTCTTTTTAGAACCCGCACATGGATTTGTGCCAAAACGCGTTTTAACCACGCATATGCATCTTTTGGCAGAGGCGGATGCAGTTTTCTGCAAAACCACACGATTTGCATGCAAATGGTGCTTTTCGCAGAACGCGGGTGTGGATTTCTACCAAACGACGTGAAAAGCATGCCAATGCGGTTCATTTTAGCACCCGCACATGGATTTGTGCCGAAACGCGTTTTAAGCATGCATATGCATTTTTTGGTTGACGCGGATGCAGTTTTCTGCAAAACCACACGATATGCATGCAAATGGTGCTTTTGGCAGAACGCGCGTGTGGATTTCTACCAAACGACGTGAAAAGCATGCCTATGCTGCTCTTTTTAGAACCCGCACATGGATTTGTGCCAGAACGCGTTTTAAGCATGCATATGCATCTTTTGGTAGACGCGGATGCAGTTTTCTGCAAAACCACACGATATGCATGCAAATGGTGCATTTGGCCGAACGCGCGTGTGGATTTCTACCAAACGACGTGAAAAGCATGCCAATGCTGCTCTTTTTAGAACCCGCACATGGATTTGTACCAGAACGCGTTTTAAGCAAGCACATGCACTTTTTTGGTAGACGCGGATGCAGTTTTCTGCAAAACCACACGATATGCATGCAAATGGTGCTTTTGGCAGAACGCGCGTGTGGATTTCTACCAAACGACGTGAAAAGCATGCCAATGCTGCTCTTTTCAGCACCCGCACATGGATTTGTGCCAAAACGCGTTTTAAGCATGCATATGCATCTTTTGGTAGACGCGGATGCAGTTTTCTGCAAAACCACACGATATGCATGCAAATGGTGCTTTTGGCAGAACGCGCGTGTGGATTTCTACCAAACGACGTGAAAAGCATGCCAATGCTGCTCTTTTTAGTACCCGCACATGGATTTGTGCCAAAACGCGTTTTAAGCATGCATATGCAACTTTTGCTAGACGCGGATGCAGTTTTCTGCAAAACCACATGATATGCATGCAAATGGTGCTTTTGGCCGAACGCGCGTGTCGATTTCTACCAAACGACGTGAAAAGCATGCCAATGCTGCTCTTTTTAGCACCCGCACATGGATTTGTGCCGAAACGCGTTTTTAGCATGCATATGCATCTTTTGGTTGACGGGGATGCAGTTTTCTGCAAAACCACACGATATGCATGCAAATGGTGCTTTTGGCAGAACGCCCGTGTGGATTTCTACCAAACGACGTGAAAAGCATGCCAATGCTGCTCTTTTTAGAACCCGCACATGGATTTGTGCCAAAACGCGTTTTAAGCATGCATATGCAACTTTTGGTAGACGCGGATGCAGTTTTCTGCAAAACCACGGTATGCATGCAAATGGTGCTTTTGGCAGAACGTGCGTGTGGATTTCTACCAAACGACGCGAAAAGCATTCCAGTGCTGCTCTTTTTAGCACCCGCACATGGATTTTTGCCGAAACGCGTTTTGAGCATGCATATGCATCTTTTGGTTGACGCGGATGCAGTTTTCTGCAAAACCACACGATATGCATGCAAATGGTGCTTTTGGCAGAACGCGCGTGTGGATTTCTACCAAACGACGTGAAAAGCATGCCAATGCTGCTCTTTTTAGCACCCGCACATGGATTTGTGCCAAAACGCGTTTTAAGCATGCATATGCATCTTTTGGTAGACGCTGATGCAGTTTTCTGCAAAACCACACGATATGCATGCAAATGGTGCTTTTGGCAGAACGCGCGTGTGGATTTCTTCCAAACGACGTGAAAAGCACGCCAATGCTGCTCTTTTTAGAACCCGCACACGGATTTGGGCCAAAACGCGTTTTAAGCATGCATCTGCACCATTTGGTAGACGCGGATGCAGTTTTCTGCAAAACAACACGATATGCATGCAAATGGTGCTTTTGGCAGAACACGCGGGTGGATTTCTACCAAACGACGTGAAAAGCATGCCAATGCTGCTCTTTTCAGCACCCGCACATGGATTTGTGCCAAAACGCGTTTTGAGCATGCATATGCATCTTTTGGTTGACGCGGATGCAGTTTTCTGCAAAACCACACGATATGCATGCAAATGGTGCTTTTGGCAGAACGCGCGTGTGGATTTCTACCAAACCACGTGAAAAGCATGCCAACGCTGCTCTTTTTAGAACCCGCACATGGGTTTGTGCCAAAACGCGTTTTAACCACGCATATGCATCTTTTGGTAGACGCGGATGCAGTTTTCTGCAAAACCACACGATATGCATGCAAATGGTGCTTTTGGCAGAACGCGCGTGTGGATTTCTACCAAACGACGTGAAAAGCATGCCAATGCTGCTCATTTTAGCACCCGCACATGGATTTGTGCCGAAACGCGTTTTAAGCATGCATATGCATCTTTTGGTTGACGCGGATGCAGTTTTCTGCAAAACCACACGATATGCATGCAAATGGTGCTTTTGGCAGAACGCGCGTGTCGATTTCTACCAAACGACGTGAAAAGCATGCCAATGCTGCTCTTTTTAGCACCCGCACATGGATTTGTGCCAAAACGCGTTTTAAGCATGCATATGCATCTTTTGGTAGACGCGGATGCAGTTTTCTACAAAACCACACGATATGCATGCAAATGGTGCTTTTGGCAGAACGCGCGTGTGGATTTCTTCCAAACGACGTGAAAAGCATGCCAATGCTGCTCTTTTTAGAACCCGCACATGGATTTGTGCCAAAACGCGTTTTAAGCATGCATATGCATCTTTTGGTAGACGCGGATGCAGTTTTCTGCAAAACCACACGATATGCATGCAAATGGTGCTTTTGGCAGAACGCGCGTGTGGATTTCTTCCAAACGACGTGAAAAGCATGCCAATGCTGCTCTTTTTAGCACCCGCACATGGATTTGTGCCAAAACGCGTTTTAAGCATGCATCTGCACCATTTGGTAGACGCGGATGCAGTTTTCTGCAAAACCACACGATATGCATGCAAATGGTGCTTTTGGCAGAACACGCGGGTGGATTTCTACCAAACGACGTGAAAAGCATGCCAATGCTGCTCTTTTCAGCACCCGCACATGGATTTGTGCCAAAACGCGTTTTGAGCATGCATATGCATCTTTTGGTTGACGCGGATGCAGTTTTCTGCAAAACCACACGATATGCATGCAAATGGTGCTTTTGGCAGAACGCGCGTGTGGATTTCTACCAAACCACGTGAAAAGCATGCCAACGCTGCTCTTTTTAGAACCCGCACATGGGTTTGTGCCAAAACGCGTTTTAAGCATGCATATGCAACTTTTGGTAGACGCGGATGCAGTTTTCTGCAAAACCACGGTATGCATGCAAATGGTGCTTTTGGCAGAACGCGCGTGTGGATTTCTACCAAACGACGCGAAAAGCATGCCAATGCTGCTCTTTTTAGCACCCGCACATGGATTTTTGCCGAAACGCGTTTTTAGCATGCATATGCATCTTTTGGTTGACGCGGATGCAGTTTTCTGCAAAACCACACGATATGCATGCAAATGGTCTTTTGGCAGAACGCGCGTGTGGATTTCTACCAAACCACGTGAAAAGCATGCCAACGCTGCTCTTTTTAGAACCCGCACATGGGTTTGTGCCAAAACGCGTTTTAACCACGCATATGCATCTTTTGGTAGACGCGGATGCAGTTTTCTGCAAAACCACACGATATGCATGCAAATGGTGCTTTTGGCAGCACGCGCGTGTGGATTTCTACCAAACGACGTGAAAAGCATGCCAATGCTGCTCTTTTTAGCACCCACACATGGATTTGTGCCGAAACGCGTTTTAAGCATGCATATGCATCTTTTGGTTGACGCGGATGCAGTTTTCTGCAAAACCACACGATATGCATGCAAATGGTGCTTTTGGCAGAACGCGCGTGTGGATTTCTACCAAACCACGTGAAAAGCATGCCAACGCTGCTCTTTTTAGAACCCGCACATGGGTTTGTGCCAAAAGGCGTTTTAACCACGCATATGCATCTTTTGGTAGACGCGGATGCAGTTTTCTGCAAAACCACACGATATGCATGCAAATGGTGCTTTTGGCAGAACGCGCGTGTGGATTTCTACCAAACGACGTGAAAAGCATGCCAATGCTGCTCATTTTAGCACCCGCACATGGATTTGTGCCGAAACGCGTTTTAAGCATGCATATGCATCTTTTGGTTGACGCGGATGCAGTTTTCTGCAAAACCACACGATATGCATGGAAATGGTGCTTTTGGCCGAACGCGCGTGTGGATTTCTACCAAACGACGTGAAAAGCATGCCAATGCTGCTCTTTTTAGAACCCGCACATGGATTTGTACCAGAACGCGTTTTAGGCATGCATATGCATCTTTTGGTAGACGCGGATGCAGTTTTCTGCAAAACCACACGATATGCATGCAAATGGTGCTTTTGGCAGAACGCGCGTGTGGATTTCTACCAAACGACGTGAAAAGCATGCCAATGCTGCTCTTTTTAGCACCCGCACATGGATTTGTGCCAAAACGCGTTTTAAGCGTGCATATGCATCTTTTGCTAGACGCGGATGCAGTTTTCTGCAAAACCACACGATATGCATGCAAATGGTGCTTTTGGCAGAACGCGCGTGTGGATTTCTACCAAACGACGTGAAAAGCATGCCAATGCTGCTCTTTTTAGAACCCGCACATGGATTTGTGCCAAAACGCGTTTTAAGCATGCATATGCAACTTTTGCTAGACGCGGATGCAGTTTTCTGCAAAACCACATGATATGCATGCAAATGGTGCTTTTGGCCGAACGCGCGTCTCGATTTCTGCCAAACGACGTGAAAAGCATGCCAATGCTGCTCTTTTTAGCACCCGCACATGGATTTGTGCCGAAACGCGTTTTAAGCATGCATATGCATCTTTTGCTTGACGGGGATGCAGTTTTCTGCAAAACCACACGATATGCATGCAAATGGTGCTTTTGGCAGAACGCCCGTGTGGATTTCTACCAAACGACGTGAAAAGTATGCCAATGCTGCTCTGTTTAGAACCCGCACATGGATTTGTGCCAAAACGCGTTTTAAGCATGCATATGCAACTTTTGGTAGACGCGGATGCAGTTTTCTGCAAAACCACGGTATGCATGCAAATGGTCTTTTGGCAGAACGCGCGTGTGGATTTCTACCAAACCACGTGAAAAGCATGCCAACGCTGCTCTTTTTAGAACCCGCACATGGGTTTGTGCCAAAACGCGTTTTAACCACGCATATGCATCTTTTGGTAGACGCGGATGCAGTTTTCTGCAAAACCACACGATATCCATGCAAATGGTGCTTTTGGCAGCACGCGCGTGTGGATTTCTACCAAACGACGTGAAAAGCATGCCAATGCTGCTCATTTTAGCACCCGCACATGGATTTGTGCCGAAACGCGTTTTAAGCATCCATATGCATCTTTTGGTTGACGCGGATGCAGTTTTCTGCAAAACCACACGATATGCATGGAAATGGTGCTTTTGGCCGAACGCGCGTGTGGATTTCTACCAAACGACGTGAAAAGCGTGCCAATGCTGCTCTTTTTAGAACCCGCACATGGATTTGTACCAGAACGCGTTTTAAGCATGCATATGCATCTTTTGGTAGACGCGGATGCAGTTTTCTGCAAAACCACACGATATGCATGCAAATGGTGCTTTTGGCAGAACGCGCGTGTGGATTTCTACCAAACGACGTGAAAAGCATGCCAATGCTGCTCATTTTAGCACCCGCACATGGATTTGTGCCGAAACGCGTTTTAAGCATCCATATGCATCTTTTGGTTGACGCGGATACAGTTTTCTGCAAAACCACACGATATGCATGGAAATGGTGCTTTTGGCCGAACGCGCGTGTGGATTTCTACCAAACGACGTGAAAAGCGTGCCAATGCTGCTCTTTTTAGAACCCGCACATGGATTTGTACCAGAACGCGTTTTAAGCATGCATATGCATCTTTTGGTAGACGCGGATGCAGTTTTCTGCAAAACCACACGATATGCATGCAAATGGTGCTTTTGGCAGAACGCGCGTGTGGATTTCTACCAAACGACGTGAAAAGCATGCCAATGCTGCTCTTTTTAGCACCCGCACATGGATTTGTGCCAAAACGCGTTTTAAGCGTGCATATGCATCTTTTGCTAGACGCGGATGCAGTTTTCTGCAAAACCACACGATATGCATGCAAATGGTGCTTTTTGCAGAACGCGCGTGTTGATTTCTACCAAACGACGTGAAAAGCATGCCAATGCTGCTCTTTTTAGAACCCGCACATGGATTTGTGCCAAAACGCGTTTGAAGCATGCATATGCAACTTTTGGTAGACGCGGATGCAGTTTTCTGCAAAACCACACGATATGCATGCAAATGGTGCTTTTGGCAGAACGCGCGTGTGGATTTCTACCAAACGACGTGAAAAGCATGCCAATGCTGCTCTTTTTAGAACCCGCACATGGATTTGTGCCAAAACGCGTTTGAAGCATGCATATGCAACTTTTGGTAGACGCGGATGCAGTTTTCTGCAAAACCACACGATATGCATGCAAATGGTGCTTTTGGCAGAACGCGCGTGTGGATTTCTACCAAACGACGTGAAAAGCATGCCAATGCTGCTCTTTTTAGAACCCGCACATGGATTTGTGCCAAAACGCGTTTTAAGCATGCATATGCAACTTTTGGTAGACGCGGATGCAGTTTTCTGCAAAACCACGGTATGCATGCAAATGGTGCTTTTGGCAGAACGCGCGTGTGGATTTCTACCAAACGACGCGAAAAGCATGCCAATACTGCTCTTTTTAGCACCCGCACATGGATATGTGCCAAAACGCGTTTTAAGCATGCATATGCATCTTTTGGTAGACGCGGATGCAGTTTTCTGCAAAACCACTCGAAATGCATGCAAATGATGCTTTTGGCAGAACGCGCGTGTGGATTTCTACCAAACGACGGGAAAAGCATGCCAATGCTGCTCTTTTTAGCACCCACACATGGATTTGTGCCGAAACGCGTTTTAAGCATGCATATGCATCTTTTGGTTGACGCGGATGCAGTTTTCTGCAAAACCACACGATATGCATGCAAATGGTGCTTTTGGCAGAACGCGCGTGTGGATTTCTACCAAACCACGTGAAAAGCATGCCAACGCTGCTCTTTTTAGAACCCGCACATGGATTTGTGCCAAAACGCGTTTTAACCACGCATATGCATCTTTTGGCAGAGGCGGATGCAGTTTTCTGCAAAACCACACGATTTGCATGCAAATGGTGCTTTTCGCAGAACGCGGGTGTGGATTTCTACCAAACGACGTGAAAAGCATGCCAATGCGGTTCATTTTAGCACCCGCACATGGATTTGTGCCGAAACGCGTTTTAAGCATGCATATGCATTTTTTGGTTGACGCGGATGCAGTTTTCTGCAAAACCACACGATATGCATGCAAATGGTGCTTTTGGCAGAACGCACGTGTGGATTTCTACCAAACGACGTGAAAAGCATGCCAATGCTGCTCTTTTTAGAACCCGCACATGGATTTGTGCCAGAACGCGTTTTAAGCATGCATATGCATCTTTTGGTAGACGCGGATGCAGTTTTCTGCAAAACCACACGATATGCATGCAAATGGTGCATTTGGCCGAACGCGCGTGTGGATTTCTACCAAACGACGTGAAAAGCATGCCAATGCTGCTCTTTTTAGAACCCGCACATGGATTTGTACCAGAACGCGTTTTAAGCAAGCACATGCACTTTTTTGTTAGACGCGGATGCAGTTTTCTGCAAAACCACACGATATGCATGCAAATGGTGCTTTTGGCAAAACGCGCGTGTGGATTTCTACCAAACGTCGTGAAAAGCATGCCAATGCTGCTCTTTTTAGCACCCGCACATGGATTTGTGCCAAAACGCGTTTTAAGCATGCACCTGCACCTTTTGGTAGACGCGGATGCAGTTTTCTGCAAAACCACACGATATGCATGCAAATGGTGCTTTTGGCGGAACGCGCGTGTGGATTTCTACCAAACGACGTGAAAAGCATGCCAATGCTGCTCTTTTTAGCACCCGCACATGGATTTGTGCCAAAACGCGTTTTAAGCATGCATATGCATCTTTTGGTAGACGCGGATGCAGTTTTCTGCAGAACCACACGATATGCATGCAAATGGTGCTTTTGGCAGAACGCGCGTGTGGATTTCTTCCAAACGACGTGAAAAGCATGCAAATGCTGCTCTTTTTAGAACCCGCACATGGATTTGTGCCAAAACGCGTTTTAAGCATGCATCTGCACCATTTGGTAGACGCGGATGCAGTTTTCTGCAAAACCACACGATATGCATGCAAATGGTGCTTTTGGCAGAACGCGCGGGTGGATTTCTACCAAACGACGTGACAAGCATGCCAATGCTGCTCTTTTCAGCACCCGCACATGGATTTGTGCCAAAACGCGTTTTAAGCATGCATATGCATCTTTTGGTAGACGCGGATGCAGTTTTCTGCAAAACCACACGATATGCATGCAAATGGTGCTTTTGGCAGAACGCGCGTGTGGATTTCTACCAAACGACGTGAAAAGCATGCCAATGCTGCTCTTTTTAGAACCCGCACATGGATTTGTGCCAAAACGCGTTTTAAGCATGCATATGCAACTTTTGCTAGACGCGGATGCAGTTTTCTGCAAAACCACATGATATGCATGCAAATGGTGCTTTTGGCCGAACGCGCGTGTCGATTTCTACCAAACGACGTGAAAAGCATGCCAATGCTGCTCTTTTTAGCACCCGCACATGGATTTGTGCCGAAACGCGTTTTAAGCATGCATATGCATTTTTTGGTTGACGGGGATGCAGTTTTCTGCAAAACCACACGATATGCATGCAAATGGTGCTTTTGGCAGAACGCCCGTGTGGATTTCTACCAAACGACGTGAAAAGCATGCCAATGCTGGTCTTTTTAGAACCCGCACATGGATTTGTGTCAAAACGCGTTTTAAGCATGCATATGCAACTTTTGGGAGACGCGGATGCAGTTTTCTGCAAAACCACGGTATGCATGCAAATGGTGCTTTTGGCAGAACGCGCGTGTGGATTTCTACCAAACGACGCCAAAAGCATGCCAATGCTGCTCTTTTTAGCACCCGCACATGTATTTTTCCCGAAACGCGTTTTGAGCATGCATATGCATCTTTTGGTAGACGCGGATGCAGTTTTCTGCAAAACCACCGTATGCATGCAAATGGTGCTTTTGGCAGAACGCGCGTGTGGATTTCTACCAAACAACGTGAAAAGCATGCCAACGCTGCTCTTTTTAGAACCCGCACATGGGTTTGTGCCAAAACGCGTTTTAACCACGCATATGCATCTTTTGGTAGACGCGGATGCAGTTTTCTGCAAAACCACACGATATGCATGCAAATGGTGCTTTTGGCAGAACGCGCGTGTGGATTTCTACCAAACGACGTGAAAAGCATGCCAATGCTGCTCATTTTAGCACCCGCACATGGATTTGTGCCAAAACGCGTTTTAAGCGTGCATATGCATCTTTTGCTAGACGCGGATGCAGTTTTCTGCAAAACCACACGATATGCATGCAAATGGTGCTTTTGGCAGCACGCGCGTGTGGATTTCTACCAAACGACGTGAAAAGCATGCCAATGCTGCTGTTTTTAGCACCCACACATGGATTTGTGCCGAAACGCGTTTTAAGCATGCATATGCATCTTTTGGTTGACGCGGATGCAGTTTTCTGCAAAACCACACGATATGCATGCAATTGGTGCTTTTGGCAGAACGCGCGTGTGGATTTCTACCAAACCACGTGAAAAGCATGCCAACGCTGCTCTTTTTAGAACCCGCACATGGATTTGTGCCAAAACGCGTTTTAACCACGCATATGCATCTTTTGGCAGAGGCGGATGCAGTTTTCTGCAAAACCACACGATTTGCATGCAAATGGTGCTTTTCGCAGAACGCGGGTGTGGATTTCTACCAAACGACGTGAAAAGCATGCCAATGCGGTTCATTTTAGCACCCGCACATGGATTTGTGCCGAAACGCGTTTTAAGCATGCATATGCATTTTTTGGTTGACGCGGATGCAGTTTTCTGCAAAACCACACGATATGCATGCAAATGGTGCTTTTGGCAGAACGCGCGTGTGGATTTCTACCAAACGACGTGAAGAGCATGCCAATGCTGCTCTTTTTAGAACCCGCACATGGATTTGTGCCAGAACGCGTTTTAAGCATGCATATGCATCTTTTGGTAGACGCGGATGCAGTTTTCTGCAAAACCACACAATATGCATGCAAATGGTGCATTTGGCCGAACGCGCGTGTGGATTTCTACCACACGACGTGAAAAGCATGCCAATGCTGCTCTTTTTAGAACCCGCACATGGATTTGTACCAGAACGCGTTTTAAGCAAGCACATGCACTTTTTTGGTAGACGCGGATGCAGTTTTCTGCAAAACCACACGATATGCATGCAAATGGTGCTTTTGGCAGAACGCGCGTGTGGATTTCTACCAAACGTCGTGAAAAGCATGCCAATGCTGCTCTTTTTAGCACCCGCACATGGATTTGTGCCAAAACGCGTTTTAAGCATGCACCTGCACCTTTTGGTAGACGCGGATGCAGTTTTCTGCAAAACCACACGATATGCATGCAAATGGTGCTTTTGGCGGAACGCGCGTGTGGATTTCTACCAAACGACGTGAAAAGCATGCCAATGCTGCTCTTTTTAGCACCCGCACATGGATTTGTGCCAAAACGCGTTTTAAGCATGCATATGCATCTTTTGGTAGACGCGGATGCAGTTTTCTGCAGAACCACACGATATGCATGCAAATGGTGCTTTTGGCAGAACGCGCGTGTGGATTTCTTCCAAACGACGTGAAAAGCATGCAAATGCTGCTCTTTTTAGAACCCGCACATGGATTTGTGCCAAAACGCGTTTTAAGCATGCATCTGCACCATTTGGTAGACGCGGATGCAGTTTTCTGCAAAACCACACGATATGCATGCAAATGGTGCTTTTGGCAGAACGCGCGGGTGGATTTCTACCAAACGACGTGACAAGCATGCCAATGCTGCTCTTTTCAGCACCCGCACATGGATTTGTGCCAAAACGCGTTTTAACCACGCATATGCATCTTTTGGTAGACGCGGATGCAGTTTTCTGCAAAACCACACGATATGCATGCAAATGGTGCTTTTGGCAGAACGCGCGTGTGGATTTCTACCAAACGACGTGAAAAGCATGCCAATGCTGCTCATTTTAGCACCCGCACATGGATTTGTGCCAAAACGCGTTTTAAGCGTGCATATGCATCTTTTGCTAGACGCGGATGCAGTTTTCTGCAAAACCACACGATATGCATGCAAATGGTGCTTTTGGCAGCACGCGCGTGTGGATTTCTACCAAACGACGTGAAAAGCATGCCAATGCTGCTGTTTTTAGCACCCACACATGGATTTGTGCCGAAACGCGTTTTAAGCATGCATATGCATCTTTTGGTTGACGCGGATGCAGTTTTCTGCAAAACCACACGATATGCATGCAAATGGTGCTTTTGGCAGAACGCGCGTGTGGATTTCTACCAAACCACGTGAAAAGCATGCCAACGCTGCTCTTTTTAGAACCCGCACATGGATTTGTGCCAAAACGCGTTTTAACCACGCATATGCATCTTTTGGCAGAGGCGGATGCAGTTTTCTGCAAAACCACACGATTTGCATGCAAATGGTGCTTTTCGCAGAACGCGGGTGTGGATTTCTACCAAACGACGTGAAAAGCATGCCAATGTGGTTCATTTTAGCACCCGCACATGGATTTGTGCCGAAACGCGTTTTAAGCATGCATATGCATTTTTTGGTTGACGCGGATGCAGTTTTCTGCAAAACCACACGATATGCATGCAAATGGTGCTTTTGGCAGAACGCGCGTGTGGATTTCTACCAAACGACGTGAAGAGCATGCCAATGCTGCTCTTTTTAGAACCCGCACATGGATTTGTGCCAGAACGCGTTTTAAGCATGCATATGCATCTTTTGGTAGACGCGGATGCAGTTTTCTGCAAAACCACACGATATGCATGCAAATGGTGCATTTGGCCGAACGCGCGTGTGGATTTCTACCACACGACGTGAAAAGCATGCCAATGCTGCTCTTTTTAGAACCCGCACATGGATTTGTACCAGAACGCGTTTTAAGCAAGCACATGCACTTTTTTGGTAGACGCGGATGCAGTTTTCTGCAAAACCACACGATATGCATGCAAATGGTGCTTTTGGCAGAACGCGCGTGTGGATTTCTACCAAACGTCGTGAAAAGCATGCCAATGCTGCTCTTTTTAGCACCCGCACATGGATTTGTGCCAAAACGCGTTTTAAGCATGCACCTGCACCTTTTGGTAGACGCGGATGCAGTTTTCTGCAAAACCACACGATATGCATGCAAATGGTGCTTTTGGCGGAACGCGCGTGTGGATTTCTACCAAACGACGTGAAAAGCATGCCAATGCTGCTCTTTTTAGCACCCGCACATGGATTTGTGCCAAAACGCGTTTTAAGCATGCATATGCATCTTTTGGTAGACGCGGATGCAGTTTTCTGCAGAACCACACGATATGCATGCAAATGGTGCTTTTGGCAGAACGCGCGTGTGGATTTCTTCCAAACGACGTGAAAAGCATGCAAATGCTGCTCTTTTTAGAACCCGCACATGGATTTGTGCCAAAACGCGTTTTAAGCATGCATCTGCACCATTTGGTAGACGCGGATGCAGTTTTCTGCAAAACCACACGATATGCATGCAAATGGTGCTTTTGGCAGAACGCGCGGGTGGATTTCTACCAAACGACGTGACAAGCATGCCAATGCTGCTCTTTTCAGCACCCGCACATGGATTTGTGCCAAAACGCGTTTTAAGCATGCATATGCATCTTTTGGTAGACGCGGATGCAGTTTTCTGCAAAACCACACGATATGCATGCAAATGGTGCTTTTGGCAGAACGCGCGTGTGGATTTCTACCAAACGACGTGAAAAGCATGCCAATGCTGCTCTTTTTAGAACCCGCACATGGATTTGTGCCAAAACGCGTTTTAAGCATGCATATGCAACTTTTGCTAGACGCGGATGCAGTTTTCTGCAAAACCACATGATATGCATGCAAATGGTGCTTTTGGCCGAACGCGCGTGTCGATTTCTACCAAACGACGTGAAAAGCATGCCAATGCTGCTCTTTTTAGCACCCGCACATGGATTTGTGCCGAAACGCGTTTTAAGCATGCATATGCATTTTTTGGTTGACGGGGATGCAGTTTTCTGCAAAACCACACGATATGCATGCAAATGGTGCTTTTGGCAGAACGCCCGTGTGGATTTCTACCAAACGACGTCAAAAGCATGCCAATGCTGCTCTTTTTAGAACCCGCACATGGATTTGTGTCAAAACGCGTTTTAAGCATGCATATGCAACTTTTGGTAGACGCGGATGCAGTTTTCTGCAAAACCACGGTATGCATGCAAATGGTGCTTTTGGCAGAACGCGCGTGTGGATTTCTACCAAACGACGCGAAAAGCATGCCAATGCTGCTCTTTTTAGCACCCGCACATGTATTTTTGCCGAAACGCGTTTTGAGCATGCATATGCATCTTTTGGTAGACGCGGATGCAGTTTTCTGCAAAACCACCGTATGCATGCAAATGGTGCTTTTGGCAGAACGCGCGTGTGGATTTCTACCAAACCACGTGAAAAGCATGCCAACGCTGCTCTTTTTAGAACCCGCACATGGGTTTGTGCCAAAACGCGTTTTAACCACGCATATGCATCTTTTGGTAGACGCGGATGCAGTTTTCTGCAAAACCACACGATATGCATGCAAATGGTGCTTTTGGCAGAACGCGCGTGTGGATTTCTACCAAACGACGTGAAAAGCATGCCAATGCTGCTCATTTTAGCACCCGCACATGGATTTGTGCCAAAACGCGTTTTAAGCGTGCATATGCATCTTTTGCTAGACGCGGATGCAGTTTTCTGCAAAACCACACGATATGCATGCAAATGGTGCTTTTGGCAGCACGCGCGTGTGGATTTCTACCAAACGACGTGAAAAGCATGCCAATGCTGCTGTTTTTAGCACCCACACATGGATTTGTGCCGAAACGCGTTTTAAGCATGCATATGCATCTTTTGGTTGACGCGGATGCAGTTTTCTGCAAAACCACACGATATGCATGCAAATGGTGCTTTTGGCAGAACGCGCGTGTGGATTTCTACCAAACCACGTGAAAAGCATGCCAACGCTGCTCTTTTTAGAACCCGCACATGGATTTGTGCCAAAACGCGTTTTAACCACGCATATGCATCTTTTGGCAGAGGCGGATGCAGTTTTCTGCAAAACCACACGATTTGCATGCAAATGGTGGTTTTCGCAGAACGCGGGTGTGGATTTCTACCAAACGACGTGAAAAGCATGCCAATGCGGTTCATTTTAGCACCCGCACATGGATTTGTGCCGAAACGCGTTTTAAGCATGCATATGCATTTTTTGGTTGACGCGGATGCAGTTTTCTGCAAAACCACACGATATGCATGCAAATGGTGCTTTTGGCAGAACGCGCGTGTGGATTTCTACCAAACGACGTGAAAAGCATGCCAATGCTGCTCTTTTTAGAACCCGCACATGGATTTGTGCCAGAACGCGTTTTAAGCATGCATATGCATCTTTTGGTAGACGCGGATGCAGTTTTCTGCAAAACCACACGATATGCATGCAAATGGTGCATTTGGCCGAACGCGCGTGTGGATTTCTACCACACGACGTGAAAAGCATGCCAATGCTGCTCTTTTTAGAACCCGCACATGGATTTGTACCAGAACGCGTTTTAAGCAAGCACATGCACTTTTTTGGTAGACGCGGATGCAGTTTTCTGCAAAACCACACGATATGCATGCAAATGGTGCTTTTGGCAGAACGCGCGTGTGGATTTCTACCAAACGTCGTGAAAAGCATGCCAATGCTGCTCTTTTTAGCACCCGCACATGGATTTGTGCCAAAACGCGTTTTAAGCATGCACCTGCACCTTTTGGTAGACGCGGATGCAGTTTTCTGCAAAACCACACGATATGCATGCAAATGGTGCTTTTGGCGGAACGCGCGTGTGGATTTCTGCCAAACGACGTGAAAAGCATGCCAATGCTGGTCTTTTTAGCACCCGCACATGGATTTGTGCCAAAACGCGTTTTAAGCATGCATATGCATCTTTTGGTAGACGCGGATGCAGTTTTCTGCAGAACCACACGATATGCATGCAAATGGTGCTTTTGGCAGAACGCGCGTGTCGATTTCTTCCAAACGACGTGAAAAGCATGCAAATGCTGCTCTTTTTAGAACCCGCACATGGATTTGTGCCAAAACGCGTTTTAAGCATGCATCTGCACCATTTGGTAGACGCGGATGCAGTTTTCTGCAAAACCACACGATATGCATGCAAATGGTGCTTTTGGCAGAACGCACGGGTGGATTTCTACCAAACGACGTGAAAAGCATGCCAATGCTGCTCTTTTCAGCACCCGCACATGGATTTGTGCCCAAACGCGTTTTAACCACGCATATGCATCTTTTGGCAGAGGCGGATGCAGTTTTCTGCAAAACCACACGATATGCATGCAAATGGTGCTTTTGGCCGAACGCGCGTGTCGATTTCTACCAAACGACGTGAACAGCATGCCAATGCTGCTCATTTTAGCACCCGCACATGGATTTGTGCCGAAACGCGTTTTAAGCATCCATATGCATCTTTTGGTTGACGCGGATGCAGTTTTCTGCAAAACCACACGATATGCATGGAAATGGTGCTTTTGGCCGAACGCGCGTGTGGATTTCTACCAAACGACGTGAAAAGCGTGCCAATGCTGCTCTTTTTAGAACCCGCACATGGATTTGTACCAGAACGCGTTTTAAGCATGCATATGCATCTTTTGGTAGACGCGGATGCAGTTTTCTGCAAAACCACACGATATGCATGCAAATGGTGCTTTTGGCAGAACGCGCATGTGGATTTCTACCAAACGACGTGAGAAGCATGCCAATGCTGCTCTTTTTAGCACCCGCACATGGATTTGTGCCAAAACGCGTTTGAAGCATGCATATGCAACTTTTGGTAGACGCGGATGGAGTTTTCTGCAAAACCACACGATATGCATGCAAATGGTGCTTTTGGCAGAACGCGCGTGTGGATTTCTACCAAACGACGTGAAAAGCATGCCAATGCTGCTCTTTTTAGAACCCGCACATGGATTTGTGCCAAAACGCGTTTGAAGCATGCATATGCAACTTTTGGTAGACGCGGATGCAGTTTTCTGCAAAACCACACGATATGCATGCAAATGGTGCTTTTGGCAGAACGCGCGTGTGGATTTCTACCAAACGACGTGAAAAGCATGCCAATGCTGCTCTTTTTAGAACCCGCACATGGATTTGTGCCAAAACGCGTTTTAAGCATGCATATGCATCTTTTGGTAGACGCGGATGCAGTTTTCTGCAAAACCACTCGAAATGCATGCAAATGATGCTTTTGGCAGAACGCGCGTGTGGATTTCTACCAAACGACGGGAAAAGCATGCCAATGCTGCTCTTTTTAGCACCCACACATGGATTTGTGCCGAAACGCGTTTTAAGCATGCATATGCATCTTTTGGTTGACGCGGATGCAGTTTTCTGCAAAACCACGGTATGCATGCAAATGGTGCTTTTGGCAGAACGCGCATGTGGATTTCTACCAAACGACGTGAAAAGCATGCCAATGCTGCTCTTTTTAGAACCCGCACATGGATTTGTGCCAAAACGCGTTTGAAGCATGCATATGCAACTTTTGGTAGACGCGGATGCAGTTTTCTGCAAAACCACACGATATGCATGCAAATGGTGCTTTTGGCAGAACGCGCGTGTGGATTTCTACCAAACGACGTGAAAAGCATGCCAATGCTGCTCTTTTTAGAACCCGCACATGGATTTGTGCCAAAACGCGTTTGAAGCATGCATATGCAGCTTTTGGTAGACGCGGATGCAGTTTTCTGCAAAACCACACGATATGCATGCAAATGGTGCTTTTGGCAGAACGCGCGTGTGGATTTCTACCAAACGACGTGGAAAGCATGCCAATGCTGCTCTTTTTAGAACCCGCACATGGATTTGTGCCAAAACGCGTTTTAAGCATGCATATGCAACTTTTGGTAGACGCGGATGCAGTTTTCTGCAAAACCACGGTATGCGTGCAAATGGTGCTTTTGGCAGAACGCGCGTGTGGATTTCTACCAAACGACGCGAAAAGCATGCCAATACTGCTCTTTTTAGCACCCGCACATGGATATGTGCCAAAACGCGTTTTAAGCATGCATATGCATCTTTTGGTAGACGCGGATGCAGTTTTCTGCAAAACCACTCGAAATGCATGCAAATGATGCTTTTGGCAGAACGCGCGTGTGGATTTCTACCAAACGACGGGAAAAGCATGCCAATGCTGCTCTTTTTAGCACCCACACATGGATTTGTGCCGAAACGCGTTTTAAGCATGCATATGCATCTTTTGGTTGACGCGGATGCAGTTTTCTCCAAAACCACACGATATGCATGCAAATGGTGCTTTTGGCAGAACGCGCGTGTGGATTTCTACCAAACCACGTGAAAAGCATGCCAACGCTGCTCTTTTTAGAACCCGCACATGGATTTGTGCCAAAACGCGTTTTAACCACGCATATGCATCTTTTGGCAGAGGCGGATGCAGTTTTCTGCAAAACCACACGATTTGCATGCAAATGGTGCTTTTCGCAGAACGCGGGTGTGGATTTCTACCAAACGACGTGAAAAGCATGCCAATGCGGTTCATTTTAGCACCCGCACATGGATTTGTGCCGAAACGCGTTTTAAGCATGCATATGCATTTTTTGGTTGACGCGGATGCAGTTTTCTGCAAAACCACACGATATGCATGCAAATGGTGCTTTTGGCAGAACGCGCGTGTGGATTTCTACCAAACGACGTGAAAAGCATGCCAATGCTGCTCTTTTTAGAACCCGCACATGGATTTGTGCCAGAACGCGTTTTAAGCATGCATATGCATCTTTTGGTAGACGCGGATGCAGTTTTCTGCAAAACCACACGATATGCATGCAAATGGTGCATTTGGCCGAACGCGCGTGTGGATTTCTACCACACGACGTGAAAAGCATGCCAATGCTGCTTTTTTAGAACCCGCACATGGATTTGTACCAGAACGCGTTTTAAGCAGGCACATGCACTTTTTTGGTAGACGCGGATGCAGTTTTCTGCAAAACCACACGATATGCATGCAAATGGTGCTTTTGGCAGAACGCGCGTGTGGATTTCTACCAAACGTCGTGAAAAGCATGCCAATGCTGCTCTTTTTAGCACCCGCACATGGATTTGTGCCAAAACGCGTTTTAAGCATGCACCTGCACCTTTTGGTAGACGCGGATGCAGTTTTCTGCAAAACCACACGATATGCATGCAAATGGTGCTTTTGGCGGAACGCGCGTGTGGATTTCTACCAAACGACGTGAAAAGCATGCCAATGCTGCTCTTTTTAGCACCCGCACATGGATTTGTGCCAAAACGCGTTTTAAGCATGCATATGCATCTTTTGGTAGACGCGGATGCAGTTTTGTGCAGAACCACACGATATGCATGCAAATGGTGCTTTTGGCAGAACGCGCGTGTCGATTTCTTCCAAACGACGTGAAAAGCATGCAAATGCTGCTCTTTTTAGAACCCGCACATGGATTTGTGCCAAAACGCGTTTTAAGCATGCATCTGCACCATTTGGTAGACGCGGATGCAGTTTTCTGCAAAACCACACGATATGCATGCAAATGGTGCTTTTGGCAGAACGCGCGGGTGGATTTCTACCAAACGACGTGAAAAGCATGCCAATGCTGCTCTTTTCAGCACCCGCACATGGATTTGTGCCAAAACGCGTTTTAAGCATGCATATGCATCTTTTGGTAGACGCGGATGCAGTTTTCTGCAAAACCACACGATATGCATGCAAATGGTGCTTTGGCAGAACGCGCGTGTGGATTTCTACCAAACGACGTGAAAAGCATGCCAATGCTGCTCTTTTTAGAACCCGCACATGGATTTGTGCCAAAACGCGTTTTAAGCATGCATATGCAACTTTTGCTAGACGCGGATGCAGTTTTCTGCAAAACCACATGATATGCATGCAAATGGTGCTTTTGGCCGAACGCGCGTGTCGATTTCTACCAAAGGACGTGAAAAGCATGCCAATGCTGCTCTTTTTAGCACCCGCACATGGATTTGTGCCAAAACGCGTTTTAACCACGCATATGCATCTTTTGGCAGAGGCGGATGCAGTTTTCTGCAAAACCACACGATATGCATGCAAATGGTGCTTTTCGCAGAACGCGGGTGTGGATTTCTACCAAACGACGTGAAAAGCATGCCAATGCTGTTCATTTTAGCACCCGCACATGGATTTGTGCCGAAACGCGTTTTAAGCATGCATATGCATCTTTTGGTTGGCGCGGATGCAGTTTTCTGCAAAACCACACGATATGCATGCAAATGGTGCTTTTGGCAGAACGCGCGTGTGGATTTCTACCAAACGACGTGAAAAGCATGCCAATGCTGCTCTTTTTAGCACCCGCACATGGATTTGTGCCAAAACGCGTTTTAAGCATGCATATGCATCTTTTGGTAGACGCGGATGCAGTTTTCTGCAAAACCACACGATATGCATGCAAATGGTGCTTTTGGCAGAACGCGCGTGTGGATTTCTTCCAAACGACGTGAAAAGCATGCCAATGCTGCTCTTTTTAGAACCCGCACATGGATTTGGGCCAAAACGCGTTTTAAGCATGCATCTGCACCATTTGGTAGACGCGTATGCAGTTTTCTGCAAAACCACACGATATGCATGCAAATGGTGCTTTTGGCCGAACGCGCGTGTGGATTTCTACCAAACGACGTGAAAAGCATGCCAATGCTGCTCTTTTTAGAACCCGCACATGGATTTGTACCAGAACGCGTTTTAAGCATGCATATGCATCTTTTGGTAGACGCGGATGCAGTTTTCTGCAAAACCACACGATATGCATGCAAATGGTGCTTTTGGCAGAACGCGCGTGTGGATTTCTACCAAACGACGTGAAAAGCATGCCAATGCTGCTCTTTTTAGGACCCGCACATGGATTTGTGCCAAAACGCGTTTTAAGCGTGCATATGCATCTTTTGCTAGACGCGGATGCAGTTTTCTGCAAAACCACACGATATGCATGCAAATGGTGCTTTTGGCAGAACGCGCGTGTGGATTTCTACCAAACGACGTGAAAAGCATGCCAATGCTGCTCTTTTTAGAACCCGCACATGGATTTGTGCCAAAACGCGTTTTAAGCATGCATATGCAACTTTTGCTAGACGCGGATGCAGTTTTCTGCAAAACCACATGATATGCATGCAAATGGTGCTTTTGGCCGAACGCGCGTGTCGATTTCTACCAAACGACGTGAAAAGCATGCCAATGCTGGTCTTTTTAGCACCCGCACATGGATTTGTGCCGAAACGCGTTTTAAGCATGCATATGCATCTTTTGGTTGACGGGGATGCAGTTTTCTGCAAAACCACACGATATGCATGCAAATGGTGCTTTTGGCAGAACGCCCGTGTGGATTTCTACCAAACGACGTGAAAAGCATGCCAATGCTGCTCTGTTTAGAACCCGCACATGGATTTGTGCTAAAACGCGTTTTAAGCATGCATATGCAACTTTTGGTAGACGCGGATGCAGTTTTCTGCAAAACCACGGTATGCATGCAAATGGTGCTTTTGGCAGAACGCGCGTGTGGATTTCTACCAAACGACGCGAAAAGCATGCCAATGCTGCTCTTTTTAGCACCCGCACATGGATTTTTGCCGAAACGCGTTTTGAGCATGCATATGCATCTTTTGGTTGACGCGGATGCAGTTTTCTGCAAAACCACACGATATGCATGCAAATGGTCTTTTGGCAGAACGCGCGTGTGGATTTCTACCAAACCACGTGAAAAGCATGCCAACGCTGCTCTTTTTAGAACCCGCACATGGGTTTGTGCCAAAACGCGTTTTAACCACGCATATGCATCTTTTGGTAGACGCGGATGCAGTTTTCTGCAAAACCACACGATATCCATGCAAATGGTGCTTTTGGCAGCACGCGCGTGTGGATTTCTACCAAACGACGTGAAAAGCATGCCAATGCTGCTCATTTTAGCACCCGCACATGGATTTGTGCCGAAACGCGTTTTAAGCATCCATATGCATCTTTTGGTTGACGCGGATGCAGTTTTCTGCAAAACCACACGATATGCATGGAAATGGTGCTTTTGGCCGAACGCGCGTGTGGATTTCTACCAAACGACGTGAAAAGCGTGCCAATGCTGCTCTTTTTAGAACCCGCACATGGATTTGTACCAGAACGCGTTTTAAGCATGCATATGCATCTTTTGGTAGACGCGGATGCAGTTTTCTGCAAAACCACACGATATGCATGCAAATGGTGCTTTTGGCAGAACGCGCATGTGGATTTCTACCAAACGACGTGAAAAGCATGCCAATGCTGCTCTTTTTAGCACCCGCACATGGATTTGTGCCAAAACGCGTTTGAAGCATGCATATGCAACTTTTGGTAGACGCGGATGCAGTTTTCTGCAAAACCACACGATATGCATGCAAATGGTGCTTTTGGCAGAACGCGCGTGTGGATTTCTACCAAACGACGTGAAAAGCATGCCAATGCTGCTCTTTTTAGAACCCGCACATGGATTTGTGCCAAAACGCGTTTGAAGCATGCATATGCAACTTTTGGTAGACGCGGATGCAGTTTTCTGCAAAACCACACGATATGCATGCAAATGGTGCTTTTGGCAGAACGCGCGTGTGGATTTCTACCAAACGACGTGAAAAGCATGCCAATGCTGCTCTTTTTAGAACCCGCACATGGATTTGTGCCAAAACGCGTTTTAAGCATGCATATGCATCTTTTGGTAGACGCGGATGCAGTTTTCTGCAAAACCACTCGAAATGCATGCAAATGATGCTTTTGGCAGAACGCGCGTGTGGATTTCTACCAAACGACGGGAAAAGCATGCCAATGCTGCTCTTTTTAGCACCCACACATGGATTTGTGCCGAAACGCGTTTTAAGCATGCATATGCATCTTTTGGTTGACGCGGATGCAGTTTTCTGCAAAACCACGGTATGCATGCAAATGGTGCTTTTGGCAGAACGCGCATGTGGATTTCTACCAAACGACGTGAAAAGCATGCCAATGCTGCTCTTTTTAGAACCCGCACATGGATTTGTGCCAAAACGCGTTTGGAAGCATGCATATGCAACTTTTGGTAGACGGGGATGCAGTTTTCTGCAATACCACACGATATGCATGCAAATGGTGCTTTTGGCAGAACGCGCGTGTGGATTTCTACCAAACGACGTGAAAAGCATGCCAATGCTGCTCTTTTTAGAACCCGCACATGGATTTGTGCCAAAACGCGTTTGAAGCATGCATATGCAACTTTTGGTAGACGCGGATGCAGTTTTCTGCAAAACCACACGATATGCATGCAAATGGTGCTTTTGGCAGAACGCGCGTGTGGATTTCTACCAAACGACGTGAAAAGCATGCCAATGCTGCTCTTTTTAGAACCCGCACATGGATTTGTGCCAAAACGCGTTTTAAGCATGCATATGCAACTTTTGGTAGACGCGGATGCAGTTTTCTGCAAAACCACGGTATGCGTGCAAATGGTGCTTTTGGCAGAACGCGCGTGTGGATTTCTACCAAACGACGCGAAAAGCATGCCAATACTGCTCTTTTTAGCACCCGCACATGGATATGTGCAAAACGCGTTTTAAGCATGCATATGCATCTTTTGGTAGACGCGGATGCAGTTTTCTGCAAAACCACTCGAAATGCATGCAAATGATGCTTTTGCAGAACGCGCGTGTGGATTTCTACCAAACGACGGGAAAAGCATGCCAATGCTGCTCTTTTTAGCACCCACACATGGATTTGTGCCGAAACGCGTTTTAAGCATGCATATGCGATCTTTTGGTTGACGCGGATGCAGTTTTCTCCAAAACCACACGATATGCATGCAAATGGTGCTTTTGGCAGAACGCGCGTGTGGATTTCTACAAACCACGTGAAAAGCATGCGAACGCTGCTCTTTTTAGAACCCGCACATGGATTTGTGCCAAAACGCGTTTTAACCACGCATATGCATCTTTGGCAGAGGCGGATGCAGTTTCTGCAAAACCACACGATTTGCATGCAAATGGTGCTTTTCGCAGAACGCGGGTGTGGATTTCTACCAAACGACGTGAAAAGCATGCCAATGCGGTTCATTTTAGCACCCGCACATGGATTTGTGCCGAAACGCGTTTTAAGCATGCATATGCATTTTTTGGTTGACGCGGATGCAGTTTTCTGCAAAACCACACGATATGCATGCAAATGGTGCTTTTGGCAGAACGCGCGTGTGGATTTCTACCAAACGACGTGAAAAGCATGCCAATGCTGCTCTTTTTAGAACCCGCACATGGATTTGTGCCAGAACGCGTTTTAAGCATGCATATGCATCTTTTGGTAGACGCGGATGCAGTTTTCTGCAAAACCACACGATATGCATGCAAATGGTGCATTTGGCCGAACGCGCGTGTGGATTTCTACCACACGACGTGAAAAGCATGCCAATGCTGCTCTTTTTAGAACCCGCACATGGATTTGTACCAGAACGCGTTTTAAGCAGGCACATGCACTTTTTTGGTAGACGCGGATGCAGTTTTCTGCAAAACCACACGATATGCATGCAAATGGTGCTTTTGGCAGAACGCGCGTGTGGATTTCTACCAAACGTCGTGAAAAGCATGCCAATGCTGCTCTTTTTAGCACCCGCACATGGATTTGTGCCAAAACGCGTTTTAAGCATGCACCTGCACCTTTTGGTAGACGCGATGCAGTTTTCTGCAAAACCACACGATATGCATGCAAATGGTGCTTTTGGCGAACGCGCGTGTGGATTTCTACCAAACGACGTGAAAAGCATGCCAATGCTGCTCTTTTTAGCACCCGCACATGGATTTGTGCCAAAACGCGTTTTAAGCATGCAATATGCATCTTTTGGTAGACGCGGATGCAGTTTTCTGCAGAACCACACGATATGCATGCAAATGGTGCTTTTGGCAGAACGCGCGTGTCGATTTCTTCCAAACGACGTGAAAAGCATGCAAATGCTGCTCTTTTTAGAACCCGCACATGGATTTGTGCCAAAAACGCGTTTTAAGCATGCATCTGCACCATTTGGTAGACGCGGATGCAGTTTTCTGCAAAACCACACGATATGCATGCAAATGGTGCTTTTGGCAGAACGCGCGGGTGGATTTCTACCAAACGACGTGAAAAGCATGCCAATGCTGCTCTTTTCAGCACCCGCACATGGATTTGTGCCAAAACGCGTTTTAAGCATGCATATGCATCTTTTGGTAGACGCGGATGCAGTTTTCTGCAAAACCACACGATATGCATGCAAATGGTGCTTTTGGCAGAACGCGCGTGTGGATTTCTACCAAACGACATGAAAAGCATGCCAATGCTGCTCTTTTTAGAACCCGCACATGGATTTGTGCCAAAACGCGTTTTAAGCATGCATATGCAACTTTGCTAGACGCGGATGCAGTTTTCTGCAAAACCACATGATATGCATGCAAATGGTGCTTTTGGCCGAACGCGCGTGTCGATTTCTACCAAACGACGTGAAAAGCATGCCAATGCTGCTCTTTTTAGCACCCGCACATGGATTTGTGCCAAAACGCGTTTTAACCACGCATATGCATCTTTTGGCAGAGGCGGATGCAGTTTTCTGCAAAACCACACGATATGCATGCAAATGGTGCTTTTCGCAGAACGCGGGTGTGGATTTCTACCAAACGACGTGAAAAGCATGCCAATGCTGTTCATTTTAGCACCCGCACATGGATTTGTGCCGAAACGCGTTTTAAGCATGCATATGCATCTTTTGGTTGGCGCGGATGCAGTTTTCTGCAAAACCACACGATATGCATGCAAATGGTGCTTTTGGCAGAACGCGCGTGTGGATTTCTACCAAACGACGTGAAAAGCATGCCAATGCTGCTCTTTTTAGCACCCGCACATGGATTTGTGCCAAAACGCGTTTTAAGCATGCATATGCATCTTTTGGTAGACGCGGATGCAGTTTTCTGCAAAACCACACGATATGCATGCAAATGGTGCTTTTGGCAGAACGCGCGTGTGGATTTCTTCCAAACGACGTGAAAAGCATGCCAATGCTGCTCTTTTTAGAACCCGCACATGGATTTGGGCCAAAACGCGTTTTAAGCATGCATCTGCACCATTTGGTAGACGCGGATGCAGTTTTCTGCAAAACCACACGATATGCATGCAAATGGTGCTTTTGCAGAACGCGCGGGTGGATTTCTACCAAACGACGTGAAAAGCATGCCAATGCTGCTCTTTTTAGCACCCGCACATGGATTTGTGCCAAAACGCGTTTTAAGCGTGCATATGCATCTTTTGCTAGACGCGGATGCAGTTTTCTGCAAAACCACACGATATGCATGCAAATGGTGCTTTTGGCAGAACGCGCGTGTGGATTTCTACCAAACGACGTGAAAAGCATGCCAATGCTGCTCTTTTAGAACCCGCACATGGATTTGTGCCAAAACGCGTTTTTAAGCATGCATATGCAACTTTTGCTAGACGCGGATGCAGTTTTCTGCAAAACCACATGATATGCATGCAAATGGTGCTTTTGGCCGAACGCGCGTGTCGATTTCTACCAAACGACGTGAAAAGCATGCCAATGCTGTTCTTTTTAGCACCCGCACATGGATTTGTGCCGAAACGCGTTTTAAGCATGCATATGCATCTTTTGGTTGACGGGGATGCAGTTTTCTGCAAAACCACACGATATGCATGCAAATGGTGCTTTTGGCAGAACGCCCGTGTGGATTTCTACCAAACGACGTGAAAAGCATGCCAATGCTGCTCTGTTTAGAACCCGCACATGGATTTGTGCCAAAACGCGTTTTAAGCATGCATATGCAACTTTTGGTAGACGCGGATGCAGTTTTCTGCAAAACCACGGTATGCATGCAAATGGTGCTTTTGGCAGAACGCGCGTGTGGATTTCTACCAAACGACGCAAAAAGCATGCCAATGCTGCTCTTTTTAGCACCCGCACATGGATTTTTGCCGAAACGCGTTTTGAGCATGCATATGCATCTTTCGGTTGACGCGGATGCAGTTTTCTGCAAAACCACACGATATGCATGCAAATGGTCTTTTGGCAGAACGCGCGTGTGGATTTCTACAAACCACGTGAAAAGCATGCCAACGCTGCTCTTTTTTAGAACCCGCACATGGGTTTGTGCCAAACGCGTTTTAACCACGCATATGCATCTTTTGGTAGACGCGGATGCAGTTTTCTGCAAAACCACACGATATCCATGCAAATGGTGCTTTTGGCAGCACGCGCGTGTGGATTTCTACCAAACGACGTGAAAAGCATGCCAATGCTGCTCATTTTAGCACCCGCACATGGATTTGTGCCGAAACGCGTTTTAAGCATCCATATGCATCTTTTGGTTGACGCGGATGCAGTTTTCTGCAAAACCACACGATATGCATGGAAATGGTGCTTTTGGCCGAACGCGCGTGTGGATTTCTACCAAACGACGTGAAAAGCGTGCCAATGCTGCTCTTTTTAGAACCCGCACATGGATTTGTACAGAACGCGTTTTAAGCATGCA